>NW_009931608.1:62690-77588 GCF_000696875.1 Nestor notabilis | reverse complement strand
CGTGTTTTACCTGATGACACGACTTACGCTCTTCAGTTACTCTTCTGTAAATGTTTTTGCCAGCCTCCCCTCCCGCCCCCCGAAACTCCGATTCAGCAAAAAGAGGCTTCGCTGACATTGTTTTGCGCTGTAACAACGCGGCTGCGGCAGGGCAGAGCGGGGCAGGGGCGCATGTGGGCGCTGTTTTGGTGGCGAAATGCTGATCCTCTCGTAGGAGCTGCTGGGGATCTCTCGGCACGGCCTGTGCTGCAGGGAGGAGGCTGATGGGTTGCATCTGTGGGCAGGGCGCTGGTGTGGCCGGGGGGGTGGCAGGAGGGGGTCTGACAACTACCGCTAATTTCCTTGGGGAAGATGAGAGTAAGTAGAACAGCCGGTGCTGGTTGCCCAGTCCCGCTGCTCATCAGAGTTCTACTACCTGGGAGTAACAATGCAGAAGATACATCATGGATGCTGCTTAAAAGAACTGAGTTTGGGGCTGTTTCTTTTATTTGCTTAGAATTTCTCACGGGGTAAGAGAACCACAAAACTGATGATGTTGATAAGTTGTTTCGGGGGACGACTTGAAAAACTTGTTTGCCTGGATATGAATGGTCTTCTACTTATTGCAAACCTAGTAGTTGATAGGGTGAAAACCAGGCTATTAGAAACAGAAAGCAGTGGGATCTCTGAAGTCTAGAAGACTTTTGTGTATAAGTACATAGATCAGGTAGATGAAAGTCTACTGCTATTCTTGAGAACAGTATTGATATTGTCTTTCATTACATGGTGAACATGAAGCTGTAGAATTCATTGGCATAATTTAATAGTATTTCTGGAGATAGAGAAGCACTGCTACCTCTAGATGAAGAGATAGAGAAGCATTGCTACCTCTAGATGATTCTCCTCTCCTGTGAGACTACAGCCAAGATGCTGCTGGTGTTTCTGACATCTGGGTGGGGAAGCAGAAGCAGATTCAGCTTAAGAGTAGATACTTGCAAAAGCGAGGAAGAGTTTTCAATTCTCTTACAGCTTCTTTCAAGGAAAATTCAGAAGGAAAAAGACTATGAAAAGCCTAATGAAAAATTGAGCTGGCAAAAAGAAAAAAAAGAAAATAGATAATGGAAATGCACCCTGGCACATGTTCCTGAGAACCTGGAGGGAAAATTCCCTTCCCCTTTCCCACCCTTGTTTTCTGGAACGCTTGCCATCTCCAACTTTGGATCTTCTCAAAGGGAATAACAATTCATTGGTGCATAAATGTTTAGCTTACAAACATGATCCTGTTGCTGAGAGGAGAGGTCACTTTGTCTTACAGAGTAGCTGCAGGAATGTTGTGGAGAATATTGTGCTGCTGTCCCTGTTGGGGCTATGTGGGATGCTGTCTCTGAAATTTGTAGATATGTCATGATAAAGTAAGTTACATAAAAACACCTTGATACAAGCTTCCTTATTTTCAGGAGCTTGTTCGTGGGTGAGCTTCTTGAGCAACGTTAACTGCTCTTAGAAACTCTTCTTTCAGGGATTCATGTTTTTTCTGTGTAGTAATTAATACCACCCTCACAGGGAAGGAATTCTTCCTAATGTCTGATATAATCTAATGAATTGATATAAAGTATTTAAAGTATTACTTTTTTTTTTCCTCTCTCTCCGCAGGAGGTAACAGCAAGTAGCCGCCACTATGTCGATAGATTATTCGATCTTGATCCTCAGAAAGTCCTGCAAGGTGTCATGTAAGTTATCTGAAACACACTTGGGCTGTTGGCTGTACATGGGCTAGGTTTACTTGAATTTCTCTAGAATTTTATGTCAAGGGCTAGAAGTTCTTCCCATCTTTTTTTGAGAAGTCTTGTTGGAAAAGTTTTGATGTGAACGTGACAGCATTGTTTCAGCAGACTATCGCTCTGAAGTGCATATGGTTCATAACACAGCCTCCCAGTTGCCAGAAATGAGGTTAAACATTCTGTGGACAGTGAGAATTTTGTTTGGGTACATTTCTTCCTTTTGGTCACATTTTGCTGTCTACCAGGTCTGTTGAAACTCTTATTCCACTGCCAAGCCAGTGTACCTGCCTCTTACTCTTTCCACTGCTGTTGTGCCTGAGTGTTTGCTTTTCTTCCCTTTTTGTTAATGCATGGCCTCTATCTTAATGATGGGAGCTGCAAGCTGAAAGAAAATGCTTCCATAGAAATTAATTTGGATGCAAATTATATTTCAATACTCTGCTGTGTGCCAGTGATAAGGGTAATCATTAAAAGAATTGATGACTTGCCCTGTTGAATAGGTAGTAGAACTGGTGCAAAGATCTAGTTGTTTTCTTGCTATCCTTGGGCTATAAGCTTTTCATTGTAACCACACACAATGTGGCAAACAAGTCCTTGCCCAGGACAGACTTTTCATGGTAAAACCAGAACTTTCCAGGCTTAGCAGTAACTTGCTGGCTGTGGCTGTATAGCCAGAAGTCATTGAAGGACCAAGTGGATCAAAAAGCCAAGAGTGTCAGTTGTGTTGCTTAGGACAGTCAGGTGTTTTCCAGTAGCAGGTGAAAAAAATTATTCCAGGTGGTGTCCCAGGGACAACGTATCAGAATTGGTGTCCCTTTGAAATACATGAAAAACACAAAATACATGAAACTCTCCTGGAAACTTTATTGGTTGAAATACCCCCTTACCTGTATAAAAACTTGTGGTACTCCACTGTAACTGTGTTCTTAACTCTTTGCTGTAGGAGAGTCTGGTTTTGCTTCCACCCCTTGACTTTCTTAGTCCACTCTTCTTAAAGGCTGGTGTGATGGTCCCAGGGGCAAGGATGTGCCTCATCCTATGTCCAGATGGGTTGACTGAGCCCCTCTTTTCTCCTTGGCAGATGTTCAAGCCCTGGGTGGTGCTTCCTCCCTGCTCTCCTTTCTTTTTTAGGACTGGAACCCACTGATTTCCCAGAAACAAAAGTTTTGGGCAGTATCTTTGTCTCAGCTAACATCTGAAATTCTTTATCTTGTCCATGGATGTCAGTGGATTCTACGCTGAGATGCTTTTCTTGCATTTCAAGACAAGAAAATGCCAATTTATTTCACAATAGCTTTCAAAGGGCAAATTTGGACGGTAAACTATATTTGTGATGCTCTGGTTAAAATCCTAGTTCTGAGAGTGTATCTTTCCTGACACTTAGCAGTCCCCTGTGATAGATTAGTTTCTTTTGCGATATTGGTGGATGGGTGTGAAACAGTCCAATTTAGAAAAGTGTGTATCTAAAAATAGAATTTAGAATAGTGTATGCATTAAAAGTTGCTGTCAGGCCAAGATTTTCTTTGGGCAGAAAGATACTGCTTTCCCTTCTTCTGGCTTCAGCATATCTGAAGAGGTAAAGAAGTTGGAATGAACTGATACTTAGGAGGTGGAATAGAAGACGATTCAAGTTCTACCAGAAGTGTCTGTCAGAAGCCTTACTAGATATTCTGCATAATTTGCTGAAAATCTTTGGTTCCTGAGATGTGCTGTGGGTTACCCCCCTTCATCCTGGCTGAAGATACTGATGACCTAGATTTTGAATTTGATTGATGGAAAGTATGAATATCAAGGATCAGAAAATAGGCTGTCTTAAGAGGCTTCAGTTTTGCAGGTTGTTTTCAGTTAACAATAGTCATGTTCTTTATATGGTGTTAAAGACTTGAATGAACTTTGATTTGGGGCTTTTTTTAATTGCATCCTTGTAATTTCAATGAAAACCAACTTCTGAATGATGTTTGATAAAGGTAGAATATAGCTAAATGCTTCTTGAAAATCATGCCAATCCAGTTGTCATCTTATAACTTGAGAAAGCTTTTAATTACATATTCTGAAGTTATTTAAATGATCAAGTATCTTCTTTTCCTTTCTTTCCCATGAATTGTTCAGAATCATCTTCTGTCCAGACAGTGAAGTCTTACTGGCTAGGAGCTTGTTCCTTTTCTACCTGAGGGGAAAACTGAGAAGCCATTTCCCTTTTGTCCAGTGCTGCTGTATGTGGTTCAATTGATTTTACTTCAAAATGTCAAGTTTCCTGCAGAACTTCTGTTCATGTTGTTTCTATTATGTTCATCTGGGTATTGATACTAGATAGGAAGGGCAGAATTGTGTGTACCTGTCAGTAAATCATCAATTTCAGTTCAGGATTGGAAATGTTGAGATTCTTACAAGGAAGACTACTACCTCTTATCACTACTCTATGTGACAGCGAACTATTTAAAGTGTGCCAGACCCACATCTTCATACCCGCATTTGTCTGGCAGTGTATGTATTTACCTTTCTATTTACTGTTTTTATAAATGAGTGAGCTTAATATAGTAGTTTCATCCTGTAAATCTACATTGTGGCCATGCTTATGCTTGGGAGGCCCTTCCAGTTTTGCTTTGTGACTCCCTGGGTGGTCTTCTAAACTTTTCACCTTCTACAGACTGTTCCACAGTTCAGATTTTCTCAAGTATCCTTTGACTGCATTCTGCAAGGTCAGCATTCATGTCAGGTATGCAGCTATTGAGTATGTTAGTGTTGACAGTGCATAGATTACCTCAACCAGATATTGCAGGGGATTAAATACTGCGTTCCCTTAAAATATCTTGCTGTTATTGTCAGGGGAGCAGAACATAGATAGCTCTGTAAATTTCTGCATTGTTGGAAGAGCTTAATTTGTCCCAAGATTGTTGCTGCAACATTATTCTGTGCTTTGTGTGCAGCAGTATTTTATTTGAACAGTTCTGGGTGGTGATCCTTGGACTATCATTTGCTTTTCATCTGTTCTTAACCTCAAGACCACATTGTTCAGCTGCAAGACTCATACCTATTTTTGTCCTCTAATTTATTTGCTGCTCTGGGGCTTCTTTGAGAGACTTTTTGTGATGCTTACGTTTACCTGATGTCTTCAAAGAGGCAACCTACCATTTTATGAAGAGCTGTTTAAGTCCATCTCAAGGACTGGTGTTGAAAGGAGCATTCTTTCTGACAAATCTAGCTTACTCAGGGTCCCAACTATTTCTCATCAGGCTGTTTGTCAGCAGTCAGAGGGTGTCATCTTTTAAGGCTTGTAAATAATCATCTTTGATGTACTAAGAATTCCTTTGCTGCTGCTGTTTCTGTCCTTTATGGATGTGCTTATCCAGCCAGCTGTATTTACTAGATAAGCATTTTCCAAACTTGTGTGAGCATTTTCTTTCTGAGAATGTGTGAAACATCCTATAGAAATGGTACTTGGTACTGAAGAACCAATGTCCAAGTGTCTGTTGACTGTATCTTCCTTCTTCTTAGGGAGCATGTGGTGGGAGCACTGGTACAGATCTATGCAGTATATTTAGTTGGAGTTATATATGCTTTCTACACAGTATGATTTTGAGTGTTTGAGAATTTGTGTTGTTGATAAGAAAAGTATGATAATTGGCATATGGGTAAGAACTTCTGGACTGCTTTGAATCTGACAGTTATGTTTTTAGGGTCCCTGCAGACTTAGACTGACAGCACTGCAGTGGTTAGTGGTTACGATTAGTGTTTTGAAGGCTCTGAAACTGACATTTTAGTACGACCAAAATGTGATTTGGCTTACCTTTGTGGTATGTTCTTGGATGCAAAGTTAGGTATGTGTTAAAAGCTCCTCTAAGGGACAGTGAACTTGTACTTGTATTCAACTGAAGATGTGTTGTACTGCCTGATGGTTTTTGCCTTCTTCAAGCAGAAGATACCAGAAGGTAGTCAAAAGCAGAGGAAAAAAACCCAAACCCACACTGCTTTCACAAAACCTGTTTCGTGTCTCTTTTGTGGTTGGTGGCTTTGAAATTAATTGCGAACACCTCAAATTGTGTGTTTTTGACATACAGCTTTTTTCACTTGCGTGTTCTTGGATTTGAAAAAAAAAATGTTCCAGGCACATGTTTAGATGACTGTATAATGGTGTCTAGTATTTCTCAGCTATGGCAATTGGAACGAGGGCATCAGTGCAGTGTTCCACACATGCCTTCAGGGAAAGCTGTGAAATACAAGAGGCAGTTTCATGGAGTGGGAAGAGAAGAAATTCCCATCTCAGTTCTAATGGAGCAACAGGTACCCCCTTCAGACAGTTATGAAGATGCTACTTTTGCCTCTTGTTTTTCATGTCCTGTTAAACAAACCTTTTGACACTAAGTAATGAACAGGACTTGTTTTCACACTGTGTATCCCAAACATATGCAATCACATTTGCAGTCTCTCATTGGGCACTTCTGAACTTAAATTTTCTGCAGGAGCCATGCTTTGTTCTTTGCATATTCTCTTGCTTCAGTGTTCACCAGAATGGCCCTGTGGAAACAGAGCAGTCCTTAGAGGGTTGTTCCTGTTATATTTTGCCTATATTTTTGACTGATTCTTTTGTCTCCTAGGCAGTACACTGTAGTAAATACATATTCTTGCAGATGCAGTAGGGAACTTTGAGGTCTATTTGGCTAAGAACAAGTGATGCAATTTTTTGGAGCATCGTTTTTGTGCAGTGTCATTCATTGTTGAGGGAAGAGGCTCCTGAGTCTCCTCTGTTAATACTTCATGAAGTGCAGGGTAGGCTCCTTGTGGCTTGGAAATGGAAAGCTTGTTCTTTAGGTTGCAGAATCTGAAAGAACTTTGAGCAGGTTTAGGTGATGCTGAGAGGGTGCTGGAAGCAATACTCCCATTTAGTTTTTTTTCTCCCTTTCAAGAAATAAGATGAGGAATCTAATAGCTAGACAAGCTTTTCAGAATGAGAGAGGATGAAATAGAAAGGCCTCAAACATCGTTTGAGAATTACGTAGTGCTCTGTGAAGAGCAGTTTTCAATACAATAGGTTTTGTAGAGTCAGATAGAAGAGTAGCGTAGGTAAAGACAGGAAGGTGCAATAGGAAGCGTGTTCCTGTCATAGAATAAGATACTCTCCTGCTATTGTGCTTTCTTTATAATGCAGCAAAAGGTACAGATGCATAATACTGTTTTTTTGCAAGCAAATTCTTCTTTATTGTATCTCCTGCTCTAACATTTAGAGGTGGGCTGAACTTTAGGAAATTAGGTATCCCTATTCCATTTGGCTAGCAGTCTTCAGTCTAATGGGGTTGTTTAATATTTTAAGCCTTGCAGTTGACACTGTGAGCCTGTGAGAAAGGATTGATAATTAATAAATGTGCTTCAGTGCTGCATTTCAGAAGGGCATGAAGCCATTTTTCTCCCAGATCCCTCTCTTGATGCCAGCCTTAGAGTACTGCTGTTTCTGTGATGGTTTGAGGCTGTAAGTAGGATGAGAGAGGAGAAACAACTTCTGTCAGACTAGCTGATGTAGCTGGAGAAAATCAAGTGAGTATTGGTCACAAAAGTTTCGAGGTCTGAGTTTGTGGCAAACTTCAAGCTGAGCACAGTTGAATGCTGTGAGGTTATTCAGAGTTTAACTTAACTTTATTAATCTGTTAGACAAATGCAGAGTGGTTGCCTATAAGGGAGGGCAAAATGTAGCAGGCAGCTGAGGGAGAAATAGCTGTTGTGCCCTTTGGGAGGGTGTATCATGGTGTTACAAAGAATGAACTGAGGGATCTGTGCCACAAAATCATCAGTGCTACCGAGTCTGTGATTCTTAATATTTGGAGTTTGACTTTTTAGTTCTAAGCTGCCAGTTCAACTTGACTGGATTCAGCATTAAAACCATTGCGTTTACTTATCTTCCAAAACAAGGTCATTTCTAGTTTGCAGTGTGGAACTGTGTTCTTTCAGGCTAGCTCTCTGTAAAGGGCTGACATTTCTAGTAACATTCAAAGGGCAGAATTCTGCTTACCAGTTAATTTGTGTACCAGATGATTAAACTGATTTCAGTGTGTGTGCTGTGTTGCTGGTGCTGAACTGAGAGTTTAAATGTGTTGAGATTCCTTTTTAATTTCTTCTCTTTGGGAACTGTAAAGTAGCAGGAAAGCTAGCTGGTAAACTTACTTGCTAAAACATACTTCAAATATGCATTGTCTGCAATGTCCAGTAACTTCCCCATATGTAGAATGAGTATATTTGGATATGGAAAAGTTTTGGAGTTTCTGTTCTAGGGAGCTCTTGCTAACATCCATTTGAAAAAGGAAATGTGGGCATGACGAAAGCATATGGAGGCCAGTACATCATCTTAGCTGACACCTATTTGGAGCTAAAAATCTGAGGTTGTACTTTCATGTCAGAAAGACTTCAGATTGGGTAGTAGCTATGTTAAATGAAAAGGTTTTGGTGATCCTTCAGTGATTGCTGGCCTAAGCTGAAGTGGGCAGTGTGTCATACAATATATTACAAGCTCATATCTGAGGATAGCTAAGCAGGTGCTGGAAGGCCATTTTAACGTGTTTTCCTGTACTGAATGAAACCTGAGATGTCTGTGTGAATGACTTGTGGTGGACAACATTCATTAGATAATGAGGGGTGGTCTTAAAATGGGAGAATGGACAAAAATAACATTAAACTGAGCAACAGTGAATGTAAACTAGTGCTAGAAGAATGTAGTGTTACAGGATGCCTCTTTGCTTAATGAAGTTTCATTTAATATTTGCTTCAACTGTGGGATATACTGCTAAATGCTGAAGGCACTACTTCATCAAGGGAGGGGAAATACCCCTGGGGTAAGATTGAGACACAATAAAGAAAAAGTAGCAGTTATGTTTGATGGTCTGGCTCATTCACCCAAAGCAAGAGTGGTGAAGGCTGTTCTTTTCGGGTGGTTTGTCTGTTTTGGGATGGTGCAAAAAGTCTTTCGCTGACCTGGTGTCACAGAGCAGGAGATGTCTCAGTTTCCCAGAGTTCTGAACTGCAGATGCTTTCCCCACACCTCTGTTTGGAGAATTCTTTGCTGTTATGACCTAGTTTATTTAAATAACAGAGATTGAAGCTGAACATGAAATGCTGATATATAGAGCTCCAACTATGGCTTTTTTGGTTTGTTTTTTTTTTTTTTTTTTTAGTTTAAAAAGTTTACATAA
This sequence comes from Nestor notabilis, assembly GCF_000696875.1. Lineage (NCBI taxonomy): Eukaryota > Metazoa > Chordata > Aves > Psittaciformes > Psittacidae > Nestor > Nestor notabilis. Next base: position 68,653 of record NW_009931608.1, on the reverse strand, counting down.
TAAAAACTAGCTCAACTCCCATCCTCCACTGACTTCAGCATTTTAAATTTGAGCTACATCATTCTTAAGTCGAGTAGGCAATTTTTTTTTCTATTGATTGTGCAACTTGTAGCACAATTTTAAGACTTAGTGTAAAGGATGAGGCAATAAAATATGCTTGAGAGACACGTGGGAAAAGCAGCATCTCCTGTTTTGTCAGTCGGCCTGGAGATTTGAAAGGAACTTGAGTTGAAACTGCAGCCAAAGACATGGAGAGCTGAAGTTGTTAAGCTTTATATAGAAGTCTAGCATGTGAATTGACTGATGTAAGTTCTTACATGGAAGTAAAGATTTGATATGTGAGGTTTCTTCAGTCTGTTACACATATAGCAAGATAAGTACTGGAAACCTGGGTAGATTAAGGTTAGGAATAAGGTATAAATATTTCTAACTACAGTTATGTATCAATGAAATAGCTGACCTTTGTATTTAGTAGACTTCCCTTGGCAAGAAAACTTATGATAAGGTAAGTTGTCTCTCCAAAGAGGAGACTTCAGGTAGGAGTTCAAGTGGTTTCTGTGGCATTGTGATCTGGAGAAGTTGGATTAAACAGTCACTTTTAGCATTATGTATGTGAAATTTAGTGTTCTGCATTGCTGTAATTATAGCCATCTGCTATTTTTCTACAGCACTTTGATTTTATGCAGTGTCTGAGAGTACAGAATTAAGATTGGGAACAACCATGGATTTTATGGGTTCCTTGTTTGAATGTTGAGTTTGTTTAGTTTGCGCTGTATGTTAATTGTGTAGCAATTTCTAAGTGTTAAAACTCAAAGACGTTGAGTAACAGTGTCTCTATGTGCTATTTTTTTTTCTGAATGGGATTAGAAATCCTGAAACTTTTCTTCCCAAACTGATGATTAACCTTAAATATAAGAGGATTTGTTATTTCTGTGGCTTACTTTAATTGACAGGGGTTATTAACATTTTTATTCACTTGGTTGGACTAGCAATCATGTTAGTACAAACATACTCCCTGCTAAAGGGGTAGAGAGCAACTTGTTTTTTTGGGTAATTAACAGATGTCCAAGCCCTAGTAGTGTCCATCTTGGAAATTAATTCTGTCAACATAACTATGGACATATTTTAACATGCAAAATTTGTCATTAATTCCTGTTGTTCGTTGTTTTGCATCTATCTATAAAAATGGGAGAGTGGGAGGAAGCAAGAAGGAAGAGGAGGTAAAAGCTACAGAAAGCATAATTGTCAAAGCTGTACAGTTAACTTCTAACTCGAGTCCAGCCTGTCCAGGTACTATTGGCCTGTATGATACTGAACCTGGAAACCCACCTGAGGCTGGGGCAGACAGTTTCTTTTTGAGCCATGTCCTTGTATTAACTTCCAGTACCTCAGTTTTTTATGTAGGTGCATTCTGAGTTTTTGAAACCCTTTTCAGAATGATGCTTTGCGTCATTCTATTGTTCATAATTTTGATCAGCCTTTGGTAGATCTTCTGCTCTGGCGGTGCATTGTTTTGGATGCTTCCTCTGCGTGTGTAATGTTCTTGGAATCCCTTGTAAATATGTAATTTCATACTAAAAGTGAAAGCATTGGCTTGAAGTGTCTAGGACTGCTTTTCCTTCTGTGATTGTTCATCTCACATTTGATGTTCTCTGTCTAGGATCCTCTTAAATATGGCTACCTACTCTATTTTCAAAAGACATGAGAAAATATCATGCAGGCTGCTTATTTCCTCCTCCTCTCTGTAGTTCCTGTTGCTGCTTCCTTAGTAAGTTACACTAGCTTGTTTCAAGTTCTTTTGGTCTGCTTTGCTAGAAAGTGACACAGGAAAGCTCCAGGACTGCCTATCAGGAAGTTAAAATTTCTTACGTTTGTGCTTGATTTACTGTATTTAAAAATGTGGATAAAAACAAAGTTGTTGTCAAGGAGTCTGTGTATCCATGTTGCTTTTTCGTGCTCTTTTTGCAGAAGAGAGGCAGGTTTTGGGCCTTGCTGGGAATGCTTTAGAGGTCTGTTCTTTCTCCACTGGAAGATGGCTCAAACCATGTCAGAGAACTGGACACTAAGTACTGGACAGACACTTCTAGTGGGAGTGACCCTGAACTAAGTCACCTTCATGGAGAAGCTGAACTTCAATGATTTGTGTTTAGAAAGAGGTTCAGCACCTTAAGCTGCTTCTACAGTAGTAACTTACATGGAGAGACTGAAATGATGATTTTCTCAGGACGTAGACATGTCATAGTATTTTTTCTATTTGCTAGGAATCATTACAACTCAAAACCTGTATTTTGCTCACAAGTTGTTCTATTTAATATTGCTTCTTGCTTGTCTAAAGTGGGGTAGAACTGGTGCCTTTAAACAATGACCCATGAAGCATTAGAATAAAACCATGTTAACTTAATACACAATTGGCAGATTAGTTCCTCTTGTAACTCTTGTCAGGCTGCATTTGTATGGAAATTAGGGTGGGGTGATTTTAATGTACTCCTAAACTATTTTATTTTAAACATTCCTACTGTGCTAATACACTTAAAATCTAGCATGCATTGCATTTTATTTACAGCTGTTTAATTGAACTGGTTGCTTCTGGGTTACTGTGTTCCAGAAGATTTAAAGCTGATAAACCTCACCTGATAATTTCCGCCCCCCCCACTCTTCTAGAGTTTGTAGGAAGAAAATACATTGTTCTGCTTTTCCAGTCTCTAGTTGGTTTTATAATTTAAAATTGAGTGGTCACAGGATTGAACTGATGAAACTATATTGTTATTTTTCAGAAGCAATAAGGGATGGAAAAAGCTGTTTCAGCAGTTGAGGAAACAGTATTTCCAAGTGCTTAGCTAGGATCTCTTTGCCATATTTTACTGTTGGCAGCCTACATCATCCAGTTTGAAAAATAATATGAATTACTTTATTGCATTATAGTAAATGTAGGCATAAATATCAGCTATCAGATTTTAAACCTATGCATTAAAATTATTGTAATTTGGGTTATTTCGTTCTATGAGTATAGTGAGAATCTAAACTAGAAGAATTAACACACAAAACCAACCTACCTCAAATGTATCTTAAGACCTCTGTCATATGAAAGCTTCATGGTTTGACTTTTGGCTCTATAGAAAGCCACCTTTGTGAGCCTGAGACACTAGGGATATCTGCATTTTTTTCTTCTGAAGCTGCTCACAATGTGCTGTTGTCTGGCAGTATTGATAACCTACCTATGAGCTTGGAGCTGATTATTGGAAAGCCTGTGTATCTCCCTTTTCTGGATCATGGCCTTTTCTCAGATTAGGCCTAGAATCACCATAGACTAATTGTTCTTTTGATGTTCTCACCTTTTTGCTACTGTTTCCTTTTTCTTACTGTTTCCTTTTTCCTCATTTGGAGGGCTCCTTTTCACTCATCAGGGAGGTGTGAGCAGTGTACATGACATTCAGAAGTAGAGTGGGTATCCAGTTTTGAACTACAGATTTCTGAGGTTTCTTTGTTACCTCTTGTAGAAGATAGTGATCTTTACTGCTTTTTCTCCTTGAATTAATTTCACGTTGTCTTGGATCTGAAATCAGTCAAGCTCAAACTTGTTGGAGATGATGTTTGCAAAAAAGGGATTTGCCCTCGGTTTTCCCAAGGTTCATGATTCACCAAGGACCTGGTAGACTAGGACAAGACCTGGTGGCACTTTGATTCTTAAGGAGATTAGCTTCCTGATTAGGGAAATCTCCATAACATGTAATGTGGAATCACATAAATATTTTTCATAGAAAATGGGGGGGGGGGGGGGGGAGGAACCCTCTACTTTTCTACATTGGATTATGGCATTTTAAGGATATTCTTGGTTTTCATATCTTGCTTCCTCTGTACTTAATAGGTTCGTTTCTATAAGTGGCAAATTTGGTGTGGCATGGAACTTGGGAGTGCTGAGGCATAATGCCTTGGTGATCTTTTCTGGGTTCTATCTCTGACTGGTTTTGGTCACTTTACCAACTTAAAGGTATTTTACTTGCTTGCAAGTTGAAGTGGTCAAATGTACATGCGTTGGATTTGTCAGAAATCTCAAGCTTGTGATGTTCTTTGTCTATCTTCCTTTTTGAGGAACTTCATGAACTAGGATGGAGAAACTCATCTGAATTGTTTACGGATCAGGACTGTGACCTCTCAGTTTGAGTGTTATGGAAGTTGGCCATGCTCCTGCCACGTCTGAAGGGGTCTCAATCAAATTCTCTAGGCCATACTTAGGACACATTAAATGGTTATAAGGATATCAAGCCATTCTCTTGTGGAGTTGGTTACAGGAGTCATAGAATTTTGTGGGTGGTGTTTTTGTTGGTTGGTTTGTTGGTTTTTTAACACAAATAATTTGTAAAATCACCTGAGCAGAACATCAAAATGTTGCCAATGTCTGTCAAGTCTTCAGAGTGCTTGGCAAGTGCCTTCTCTTTAGCTTCTCAGGGTGCCTTCATGGATGCATGGCATGATGCAGCCTTTCTGATGGCTTTGGGAGCTGGTGCCTAAGGATAGCAGGGAGAGGTAGCCTTTCTAGAAGTCTTAGAGTGGCTGAGTTTAGTGCCTGAACCTAGCATATCTGTTGGTACAGTTTCCATTCCTTTGAGACATCCGTTCATTGTTTCTGCCACTGTTTTGGACTGACTCTTGTATTTTAAAAATCTTTCAAAATGACCAGGATACTTTCATATCAAGCATTCAGCATAGAAACCACTGAGGTGCTGTTTCTGAGATTAGTGAAATCTTCAAGTTCATTCCTTAAACTTTCTTGGGCTCCCAGCTTAGCCTGTCTTCTGATCTTGATCTTGCTCTTTCTCCTCTACCTCCTGTCTTTCAGTATAAAGTTACCAAACTTACAGGAGCTAAAACACAAGGTCCAACATTTTATGCTGATACCCGGCTGCGTTAAACTCTGATGTGTAAGCAGATTGCTGTTAAGTCATGGCTCACTTGACAAGTCAAGTGGTTTCCTGGCTCTGCCTGCATTGAGATACGTAGAACTGCAGTGTTCAGCTGCTTTTAGTGCTGCTCCCTTGTTGGAGCTGCAAGATCACTAGCAAAACTTGGACAGCCTCCATTTGCTTAAGATTCCTAGAGCATTCCTCTGTGGCTGGGTAACTGTGCAATGGGAGAGTGAGTCACATGGAGACATACTTCAGGAGGAACGGGCAATTACCTTTTACTAATTGAGGTTTATAAAGGTTCTGTTTATGCCAGTCCAGATATTGGCTGCCTTGGCTGAAGAGTGCTTTATAACTCTGATAGAGTGAGTCTAACACTTGGGAAAACTTCTTATTGCAGTGGAATTGGCACATTCAGTGGGTACCTAAGGTCTCTGTAGTGTTCATGAAGGGCAGGGTAGATCTTAAAGAACAAGGCTACTCTATATTTTCTAAGATGTGTAGATAGCAGACAGAAAGAGTGATATAGTGGCAAAAAAATGCAGTAACTTAAAGCAACCACTAAAGCTCCCAAACGACTTGAATGAATTATGGACATAGTTATCCAATGATTAATTTACCAATTTTGCAACTACTAACATAATAATAAATATTGTTTTGTTATTTGTTGGTAAAGAATGATCTGAATTTGGACTGGTTTTGTTTTCTGCTCTTATAAATATTCCTACAGCTAGGAAGATTCCTAGAAATGTGTCATCTTGATTTTTCTGAACCTGGTCATAAGTTGCTGGCTTTTAGGTCCCCTGGATGTTCATAGATGTTCAGTCTTTAAAAGGCAGTGACGGTTTTCAGGATACAGTAGCAATTTTCTGAACAAAGTTGCAAAACACACATTTTCACAGGACTTCTTAGTGTGTGCATCCAATGTCCTCTTTCCAAAATGCTTCCCTTGTTTCTTTACCATAGTATGAATGTCTTTAATATATTTAACCTTGCAGTAACACCAAGACAGGGAAACGCCTTTGTTTCCCCTTTATTCCTGGGATTTTGGCATACAGATAT
>NW_009931608.1:35395-62659 GCF_000696875.1 Nestor notabilis | reverse complement strand
CTGCTCTGCTGAAATTCATAAAAGGAAGCCTATGGTGAAGAGGAGAGTGAAAGCCTGGTCTCTGGAGACTGGTGATAGTTCCTTATTTCTTTTCTTCTCCCTCCCCCACCCCCTTTTTTCCTTAAATTTATTTATTTCCAGCTTTTTTCCTGCACCCACTAGAATGTTCAGTTGATATGTTAAATTACCAACACCTGATTTCCCAACCGATAGTGGGGGTTTTATTTTGGAAGTCTAGTTGAATGTATGGGCACAAAGAACCAGTATATCTAGTTTTCCTCAATAATGAGACTTCTTCATGTCTGGTGTGCATGTGAGAGAGTTTGGGGTTTTGCTTACTTGCCTAAACTGGGATGTAATGGAATCCCAGAGCTCTGGGTTATTTATGTGTGAGCTGTGGAAACTCTGTCCTAAAGCACTCCCCAGTCCTGTAGGTGCAGCATGGACATGTGGAAGACTACTTGATAAGCCTTCATGGAAATAGTAAATTCTATAGATTAAGCCCTCAGTACCTCAGCATAATTTACCAGGGTTTGTTTTTCTTTCTGGATTTACAGAGATATGAAAAATGCTGTAATTGGAAACAACAAACAAAAAGCCAACTTGATTGTTTTGGGAGCAGTTCCAAGGTATGTCCTTTGCTACTCTCCTTTTCACTGATTCACAACAGATCTGGAATAATGATCCTTAGATCACAGGCACTTTTTTGTTTTAACTTTGATTGTAGTTGACTGCATACTTTCTTTAATGTAACTGAGAGAGACTTGAAATGTTGAACTCGTGTATTACAGAACAAGCTGTTGAGTAATGCTTTTAGTTTAGAATTTCATAGAATTCTGTAAAGTAGTCTTGGTGATTTTTATTAAAGTTTTTTCAGCTCAGGAATGAAATCTGATTTCTGACATGGATATTAATGATGGATGAAAGTGGTTGTATCTTAATCCTGTTCTTTAGCCAATTGCCTGGTGAGTTCACAAGTGAAACTGTGTAAGGTTATGTTAAACAATAATTTAAAAATACTAAAAGCCATCTGAGATAATTTACTCATCTTTTCCACCTGCTTCAGTGGACTAAAAACCACTGATCATACTTTATTGCTGAATTACTGCTTCAGCTGATGTTAACATTTTTTGGATCCTGATTCCACTAGTACAAATTTAACAGGTAACATTAGCTACTGGATAGCTCAATACAGCTTTCATTTCACACCTCCTCCAGGCTTCTTTCACCCAACAATTTGCAGCAATGGAGAAGGAAAACATTGAGCACTGTACTAGTGCTAGGAGTATGAGACCCCCTGTGATCCATTTGCTTAAATGGCAACTAGATTCCAAACTGTCCTGCTTCAGAAAGCTTTTTCTGGCTTGTTAAAAATGCATTTTATTTGCAGGGAATATCTTCTTATTTACAGATTGAGTTTGTATCAAGGCTTGTCCTTAAAGTTCTCTAGGGATTAGCTGTGGGGAAACCCCCTCTACAAAACCTGCTGAATTATGTTCTGTTTTGACCAAATATAAACAGGTGAAGAGAAGACTTCACATGAGAGGAAAAGATCAAAGTGGACATTGTTGATTATGCAAAGTTTAAGAGATTTTTTTTCATTAACAGGCTGTAAGGAATTCTTGCAACTATTTTTGATTCTTGTGGTTCCCATTTTAAAGGTGACAGATCTCCAGCTTCCAAATCTAGAATCTGCCTGTTCTTAAGTTTTGTAGGACTTTGTGTTCTTTCAGTTATCCTGCTTTCTGCTGTTACTTGTTCTGTGCCCAGTAATGAAAATCCAGAAGTTCTGTGGTTTTTTTTCCTGTTGTTAATGCCTTCTGGCTGTCAAAGTAAATCATATTGTTAATCTATAACTGCAAATAAATGACTGGATTTGGAAAATCTTAAGGCTAAACTATCATGCCTGTCCTCACTGCAGTACAAGTTATCTTGAAATGGAAGGAATTCTAATGCCAAGGCTTTTCAGACTGGAGGTGTAAATGATGGTAAATTGGCTGGGTTATTGTGAGAAAAGACCGTTCTCACTGGCTAAAAATTAAGTGGCATCATCTACCCCCAAGTATGTTTCTGAAAGCGTGTTGCAGTCAGGCTTAGATTATAGATTAGGGAACTCCTTTTGTTGTTCTAACAAGGTAGGAATTCATTGGTGCTTTGGACACACTTTATAATTCGTGAAATGGCCTCTGAAGCCCTTAGAGTATGGGAACCTTTGGAATTCCAATCTGTAAAGTCAAACCTTTCCCTCAGTAAGAATAGGAGTGAGCGCGGTAGCGTTTTAAGTCTCTTCTGCAAAGTTAATGAGAACAGTTTTCTTTTCACAGTGTTAGATTTCAGTCTCCCAAGGGAAGTTGACTCTTTTCTGTAAATGGCATGGGGATTGTTAGAATTCTGCTGCTTTGTCCTGTAGCTCAACTTCTTGTTTACTTGTTTCTTGCTTCTCTCTTCTTCCCAAAGTATTTCTCCAGCAAGCTTTCAGAAGAGACCCTTTAGATCCAAAGAACCCCTTCAGATTTCTGTCACTTAGTGGAAAAGAAAACAGTTTGTTCAGATATTAGAACAGACTCATATGGGGTCTGGAAACAAGTCTAGGAAGTATCTTGTTGAAATTGGGTGAAATACTACTGGTAGGTATGAAGTAGCCCTATTTTAAAATAGCCGACTGCTGCTTGGTTGGAAAGAAATGCAAAGTCCTTTCAAGATCTCCATACAGGAAGAAAATGCCAGAAAAGTATGGCTGAATCTCATGTCATTTCTAGGCCAGTGGCCTAGAAAGAGGACTTAAGAATTGTTATGAACTGTACAGATGGCTACACAAACATAGTCCTGGATGTTAAGAATATAAATGCAACAGCCTGTATGTGGATTTTGTTTCTTAAGAAACTATTTTCTGTATTTCTTCCTTGCTACAGAGTAAGAGTAACAAGGAAGAAATACAGAATACTCCTTTACAGTCTCAGGAAACGCTGACCTTGGGCACCTCTGTCAGGACTGCAGAAATTCTACTTTTTGAAATTGTTAATTTTTTAGTAGCAATCCCAGAAAAGGAAATTTCTGAAGTTCAGGGTGAAAACAGGTGTTTTAATGCCCTGATATACCAAGTTCTTTCAGTGGCAAGACAAAAATAGCCTTGCCTAAAATGGTTTACTACTTGTATTGTCCTTCAGTTTTCTAGGGTTTTTCTTTTTCCCTTCTGCTCTACGTCAGAGCTAGCAGAGAATGAGGACGTCCATACTAATTGTTGCTGTGCTTGTTCACTTGGCAGTTTGTTTAAGAACAAATACTGCCACTCTTACACCTATCAACATACTCGGAAACCTCTTCAGAATACAAGATCAGTAATTGAAGCTTTTTCTCAGTTGCTCTTGCCTCTTAAATCTCAGGAAGATGATTGAGTCCTCAGCTCAAATGTAAATTGTTCTTTTTGAAGTGGTCTTGATAGGCCTCCTGACTTAATGAGACAACATTCATTTAGTAGCAGTTAGTCTGTAGTGCTGCTGGCTCCCAATCATCTGAATTGTAATTGAAGGCCCTTTCTGGTGGAGTTCATAATAAAGGCTAGAAATGTCACCATATTCATTGCCACTTAGTAACAGCTAAGGCATAGAGGAATACAGAAGGAACTACAGATTCTCACTGAAGTGGTTACCAGGACTACTCAGAAGTCTTTCCATTCTTTGACATTACTTCAGAAGCTAAGTAGTCTTTACCTCCCTGCTCTGTGGTACCTTGAGGTCTTCTTTGTAAGCTTTCCCATGAACTGCACATCAGCTACATTTTAAGGGCATTGAACTAGTGAGTAGGTTAAGTTCTGTTGTAGGCAAAAGTTACTGCTCTGCAGCTGTTTCCGAATTCTGCAGTGAATAGCCTAAAGCCTCTGGCTTATAGAGATGGAATTGGAACAGAAAAACATTCCATGAAATGAACATACAAGTTCTCGATAACTGTTTTGCAAGTCTGCGGTTTACTTTCTGGTAGCCTGAAAGAGATGGCATTCAGTGGTTGTAATACAGTCAACAGTTGGCTCTTTCAAGCTTGTGACATATTTCCTCTCTTCCTCTTCCTTCATCTGGTAGATGGCGGAGCGTAGAGAAGGCAGCATTAAGTTCCAGTCATCAGAACATAGCTTTGTCTTCCTGTACATCGTGGTGACCTGTTAAAGCTCTGACCTATACTATTATGTCAGAAGTGTTCGCTGAATCAAGTTATTGCTTATCTAATTATTACTGAGAGTTTAGTATTTAAAGTCTAATTCACTTCAGAGCGAGTTTCTCATTAAGAGCTTCCGTTATTCCTGTGCTCCAAAATGAATACAGAGTTTTTTTAAATCAAATCTTCAACTTAACCATCCAAGTCATTTAATAAAAACACTAAATCATTCTTGTCACTTACCAAAAACGATTTTCTAACTTCCAGCTGATTGTTCTCCAGAGTCTTAAGGCATAAAGTCAGTTGTTTGGAGCTGTAATGTGGTAGTGTACTTCTCCCCAAAGCTAAATGCCTGTCTCTAGGTAGGTGCACCTCAAAAACCTTTATACAGTTAATTTTCACCTTTTCCTAGGTGATCTATTAGGGATTCTGTTTAACTGTTGTTGTGGCTTTCATTTATTATTTATCTATCTATTTACTTACTTATTTGGCACACATTTTAAATGACATGTAGAACAGCTGATGAACTCTTACCTATTCCTTCTTTTGAAGTTTGAGTTCTGCAAAGCACGTGCAAGTATGCTACAAGGGTTGTGCGGTACTGAAAGCTAGTAAAAATGTTGAGGTTTTAACTTGTTTCTTGGGCCATGAACACATCAACATGGACATTCATGAAATGTGACATTTCAGTTTTTTGTTAAACATGATCAAATTCCTCCAGGCAGTGTTCTTTTAAAGTTTAACAAAAAATTAGACTGCTGCTTTGATAGCTGTGTAACCCACTAAGATGATGTCTATTAACTAGCAGGTTCTGTTAGATCCCAGTCTGTCAGCTAAGGAAAAGGATTTTATATAGGCTAATGTCTACATTAAACACAAGAAAAGTACCTGTAAGGAAAATCTTTGCGTCCAGTATTGGCTGGCAAATACTGGAAAACTTAAAACTGATGGGCTGGTAAGTAAGTAGAGGAAATTGCATATCTCTGATAGCATTTGAAATGTTTGTGTGTGTGTTACTTTTGTTTTGAGACTTAAAAAGAAAACTTAGGATGGATTTGCATAGCTCACAAGTATCCCAATCAATTATATGTTTAAATGGATGGTATTATAAATTCATACTGACCCATGCTATATTAGTACTTGATCCTGCATGGAGCTTAGCAGAAGAGCATCCTTACATATGGAATATTTTTATGCTGGGATGCTGACTGTTGTGAGATCAGTTGCAGGAGTGCAGGGTGAAAAACCACACTGTTGATTTCAGCTTTTCTTGGAGTTAGTCAGATACATGTCAGATAATGTTATTAGTTGAACAATTAATTTACTGTTTAAGCAGAAGATAAGCAAGAAGCTCCTTATGTTTGGGTATTTAGGAAAAAAGAGGCTTGTGCATATAGTAAGTACAATTTTAGTCTTAACACCAAGAAAGTATGTCTCTTAGTTTGTGTCCTGGAAAGCTTGTCTTCATGGCTGGCATACTGAGCCACATGCTCTAGCTGATCCTGCTTTGAGCAGTGGGTTGAACTAGATGACCTCCAAAGATCACTTCCAATCATCTATTCTTTGATTCTGTAATTTGATTTAATGAAGAATTGCCTTTATATGTCTAGTTTTTCCTTAGGGTTAGCTTTGAATTCAGGCACTTGCTCTAGAAGTTGTTTAAATTAGTGTCTTGTTATAATGCTACTCCTAAAGGACTGGCCACCCTTTAAGTTTAGGACTGCAAGTATCTGCTTGACAGAACATCTCCTGTACAGACAGAATGTGTTAGTATTTGCCTAGGAGTATTGCGCTCTAAAATCCATCTTTAGGAAAACTTTCCCATATGAATGAGGGTATGGTTTTAATGAAAGCTTTAATTTCTTAATTTATAACTTTATATGCCAAGATTATACATGAAAGATATATTTGTGCAAATATATGTTGTACTTGGTGTATGTGGTCATGCAAATTTCTTTTATTACTGTCTTGTTAGGATTAGACATAGCAGTATTGAACCTAGTGCTATCCCAAAATGGTTTTAAACTGATTGTCTAAACCACCTTTGGAGGTATGCACTGCTCCATGGACCTGATGCTGAACTTCAGTAAAGAAGGAACAGCACAGTAGTGGATCAGGAGTGAACTTGCATAGATCTGGCATGACTTTTTGTTCTTTGTACCTGGGGCAGTAAAGCTGCTGAACTATTTCAAGGACTTTTATATGCCGGATAACCTGTCTTAATATGTGTGGTAGGATCTTTGTTTCTAACAGGAATGGATAGTGTTCAGAAATCAAGCTTGGAGGAACAAAAATGGCATAAATAAGTTAATCTCCAACAAATCTATGTTGATTTTGAATGTGAGATTTGGGTTTTCTAACTCTTTTTCCCTAGATTTTAAGTACTTACCAATAAAGGGATCAAAGTCTCTTTTTAGGGTAGTGAAACTGCAGTTTACAGAAGGCTAGGAATCTGCTAAGTTTCCCTTGGTCAATTGATACTGAAGGGAACAAACATGTTTTAAAACTGAAAACTAGTATTTCTAACAAAGAGTTGGTTTCATTGTCTAACAAAGCCATAGGCCTATCAGTAATTATTATATGAATTGTTTTGGCACAATATGTCTCTTAACTGCAGAGAAACATGTGTTGTGTATCATCTCTTCTCCAGAAGAGAGACCTGGTGTGCTTAGTGATAAAGGAAATAATTTTGCTCTTCTTAGCTTGTTATATCTTTTATAAATTAGTTTTGGGCAAGATTGTGTCCAAAGCCAGAAATACTAGGATCTACTCCAGTTCTGATCTCCAGCTTGCCTTCAAGTGTTTGGTACCTTTTCAACTTGGTCTGTTTCAGTGGGAAACCATTAGGATAACAGCATGGACATGAGATGGAGTTGGGTTTTTTTGCAGGTGGAGGTTTATTTCTTAGAGAAGTGTTGCCAAATATGCAACATGCTAGCACTTTGTTGTCCTGATGCTACCTTCCATTTCAAACATTATCTGCTGAGGTGATGATTTAGGTTCAGATGGGCCTTCAAGCTTCATGCCTGTGGTTTGAGCTTTTTCTTTGTTTTTGCTTTGGCGTGTGTCTTCTCTAAAATTAGTATTTCTGGAGTAATCTTGTCTCTCAGTGCTCAGTAGCAACTCCTTTCTTGTGAAAACTTCTGTTGGTGGAAGTGCAGCTTTTGTGCATCTCCTCTTTCTGTTGCCTTGGGATTAGGACACTGTTCCACTAATGAAGATGCCTTTGGTGACTCTGACCAAGGCAGTGTTAAGTAAAGGTGCAGGTGAAAAGCCAAGTTGATTTCACAGTGATCTGTCCAGACTTCTTGGATATTCTTCTGAGGACAAGGCACCATTGTTTTCCTGACATCTTGTCCTATTCTTGGCTGCACTTGACTTTAAAATTGGATTTTTTTGGTGTCATGGACTCCGTAAGGTAGGGATCTGCACCCAAAACTAGTGGTTTGTGTGTTTACATGAAGGAGCTTCATCTGCATTGCTGATAAAAGGCTTCCTTTTGCTCTAGAGTGGTGAAAGACTTGGAGAGCAGAGGCCTTAATAGGCCTCCTGTGGTTGTCCTTGCTTTTTTCTTCAAAGCAAGTGAGAGCTTGTTTACATAATTACACGTCTCTTTGTGAGGAATAACCCTCACCATGAGGGTTATATATAACTGGAGCAAGGTATTCTAATTCAGCTATGAAGTACATGTGAGTCAAGGCAAATATTTGCAGTCAGCAGAATTGGATTAGAGCTGGTTTTGTTTAAAAGCTGTGCAGCCCTCTATCGCTTAAGTGCCTATTCTGTTAGCAAAATGAAGTTGTTAATATAAACTCTAGTTCTAATGGCACCTTTTAAAGTGTCGTTTGGGTTTTTTTTGTTTTGTTTTGGTTTTTTGGGGGGTGGTGTTTTTGTTTGTTTGTTTGGTTGTTTGTTAGTTTGTTTTTTAAGAACTTCAAGTTTCAGGTTTAAAATCCTCATGTAAAAGGTAGCTTTAGAATATCTCGTGGTATCTGTTCCTAAGGAGCTGTAAGAATCAAATATGTAAAAAAGAGTTCAAAAACATATTCTTGACATCCTCTTTCATGTGCAGGGTGGTGGTACCAGAGTGGAAGTGTAGAATAGCCAGGAGAATTTCAAAATGCAGCTGAATGGGAAGTCAAAACATAAGTTATTTTATGCTTTAAAATTGCCTAGCATTCTCAGACAAAAGCCTTTTAAAATGGGTTTATCTAAATGAACAGTAGTTTTTCAGATGGTGGTCATAGGCTGGCTGATTCACTGATGTTTTAAGACAGAATATTTCCATGCAGTAACTTCTAGAAGACTTAGAATAAAGTTTGCATGTTGGTGGTTTATAAAGGTAAATGGAATGAATAGTTCAATGATGAACTTACAAGACATCAGTCTTGAGCAGAGTGGTAGGATGCTTGAAGCAAGACTGGATGAAGATGTTGCTTTATATAGTGCCTATTATAAAGCTTGTATCATCTCAAAAACAGTCTTACTTTGGTGAAGGCAGCTGATGTAGTAAAATATTTGAGCCTGTGACACGCTTTAAAATAATACTAAATTGAGTCAGTGTAATTTGCTGTAAGTTAAAAAGCTTTGAGTGTTGTTAGTGTAAATTTAAGCTCAGTTGGGCTTCAGGGGCTGTGTGTTGGTCTCATATTCTAGTATAAATGGCTGCGAAGAAAGAATGTATTTAGTTTTTGCTAAATGGCATCTAGAGTTCTCTTGAAGGTAGAAATAGAGTAATTTAGCTCATACGGACAGTGTTAATGCACTTGTATGTGAGGGTTTTTTTATCTAGTAACAGAAAGGAGGAGTTGCACTGTATCAACTTCATTCTCCTCCAAGTTACTCTAAAAGTGTGTGCATGTGAACAACTTCAGAGAGCTGGTAGCACCTTGGGGTGCAGAGTGTTACCTGCTGAATGAAAACATTCATGTTATAAAAAGGTGAATCAGACTGCAAGAGCTCAGTGGAGAGTAGCAAGAGTTATTTTCTGATGAAATTGATCATTAGAGAGGTGAGGAAAAATTTGATAGTAGTCCTTATTTACTCTTACATACTGTTTTGTTTCTTTTTTAATTCAGACAGCTTTACTTCAGACTGAGTTTACAGCTCAGTAGATATTGTAGTGCTCCAACACTGAATTTAGTTAAGTGAAGAAAAATAAGATTAAGCATTAGAATAAATTACTGGAGCTGTAAGATGAGACTCCTTGTCTTGTTCCTAAAGGAAAAAGAGTTCTTTGCAACTGACTTCCCTACTGCTTGCACCACTGCAGTACTGTAGAAGTAGAAGGGTGTTTTTCTCTCTCATCCATATGAAGAGGGGACTGTTAGTGTTACTGTTTCCTTTACAGATGTTTAAGTAGTCAGAACATTTTCAATAGTATAGCTCAAGACTGAGTCCTGCCATTAATTTTCTTAACTTGGCTTCTTTTTTAAATGATAGGTACTATTTGCTTTGTATGAAATTCTTCAGAAGCCGTTTGCTTTGTAGGTTGGTAGTAGAGTTAACCCAAGTCTCTTGGCTCCTACTTCTGGAGATTTTTGAATTAAGTTGTCGCTTCTGGAAGTGAGAATGTGACATCTCAGTTTGGGATACGTTTGTTTGACTAACAGTCATAAAAAGTGCTCATATTTTTGAGTCCTAATATGTAAGAATCCACAACATCGTTTTGTCAGTTCAGGTATTTTACAGAAATTATTCTGTGTACTTTTAAAATGATACTTAGTTCTTGCTTTGGAAAATTCTGTGGCCAGTGGTTGCTTTCTGTTACACTGTTTGAAAAGCAATTCTTAAAATGCATTGAAAGGAGCAGTTTTAATAAAGTCTGTGCATTGTCCTATCTTGTTTGACCTATTCTTATACTTCACAGTTTGTGATCAATACTGGGACTTCCCATGTGTTTGGAGGTCAACCTCTGTATGTATTAACTCCTTATTCAGTATTCTGTAAGCTAACACAAAATAATATGCCTCAGTTGTACTTTCATCTGTTTATCCTTCTCATGTTACCATTGTATATTTTTCAGGCCTTTTGGCAGTGGACTAAAAGACAAGCATCTTCCAGGGTAGAGTAAGAAGAAATCATGATCATTGCAGCACATAGTGCATTCATTTGTTTTGTGGAGGGACTAGTAATAAATATTCAGATAATTGTGATTTGAATTACAGCTCTTATTTATTAATATACTTTGATATAAGGCATCATAAGATTCTTGGTACTGTAACTTGGAACTGTCACCCTGAGCTCTTTTTCTACATGCCTGATTATGGGGCTTGATGAAATGCTGAGTTTCATCTCCTTCGCAGGTGTTTTAAGAACTGCAGAGATTTTTGTGACAACTTGTGAGTGGGATGGAATGTCAAAGAGTAAATTTCTGTTATTTTTAGCTAACTGTGAGGTCTGTGTTCACACTGGATTGATGAGGTCTAAATCTTATGAGTCTGTCTTACAGTGCACAGCATGGATGCACCACATCTGTCTCAATCTTTAAAAGAAAGGCAGATCTGAACTGTTTATCTTTCTTGCCAAGCCACAGTAGTTCCCATTTGTTCAGCAACTACATTCCTTAAAAGTTTTCTACTTTACCTAGAATACTGTGTACTTTTCCAAGATGAATCCCAGTTAGTTGTTCAGAATACATCATGCCTCCAGCTGACCTTATTTTTGGTTTCTAAGCATAGTTGTTCATGGAGTTAATTGAAGAATCTCTCTGGATGGATTTACTGTCCTGCCTCATTTAGATACAATTGCCTGGATACCATTACTGACATCTGAGAAAGAGGCCTTAATCAGTTAATTGCTTTTAGAATTGCAGGGACAAATGGAAGAAATTGTATTATATGTAAATAGTAGAGGAAAATATCATAGGAAAGCCTTCTAGAAGATTGCAAAAGTCCAAATATTGCGTTTTAAACTACTTAGCCTCAAACACTGGATTAATGTTAATGAAGATGTTGCAAGATCTTTCCATTAACTTTATTTCATTTTGTTTCTCATTGTAATGAGCTTTACTGTGGGATCACAGTCTGAAAACTGAGTCAACAAGAACATGAGTACCTTTTCGCTATTCTGTAATACCTGTTCTTTTGATTCTTCCTGAAGTGCTCAGGCTCTACAAAAATGAGCTATGGTGGTTCTGGCAGAGCCTTGTTCCAGTATTTCTGCAGGTTTGGTAGAAGTCTGGCTTGATTAGGGGGTCATGTGGGAGGTAAGTGATCCAGGTTAAGCAGGGGCATCATGTTCTTAAAAATGTGGACAAGGAACAATTACCTTAGTAATATGTTTTAAATTTCAAAAATCCAAATGGTGACCTTCCCTTTTATCCCCTGCGTGAACACGACATTTTCCTACTTTATCATTTTAATATTGACATCGGAGGAGTGAATTACAAACATCTTTGCTGAATTTGTCGATGTTAGACCCTTGGAAACAACAGACCAGTCCAGGATGTACGTTAGTATGCTATCCCTGTGTTCCTTTTGACAATAGAAGGATGTGGTCTTTGTCTTTAATGTTTAACAGTAGTTTATTAATGGATAGTTTCATCTTTATCAATTATATGGGTTCTTTTCACTCAACTTTTTATAATTTTACAGTTATATGGATATCTAGCTCAGTGGAAAACATAATCTGAAACACAAGTGTATTTTGAAGATATAGAAAAGATATTATTAATAGTTCCAGAATGTATTGTATGTAAAATCTGAACTTAAATTTTCATCTTCACTAATTATAAGGCTTAGTTAAGTATTTCTATTTTAAGCACACAGACTATAGATTATACTTGGCGTATTTCATTTTCACTCTTTAACATTAACATAGCTGCAACATCTGTTCCAAGTGCAGAGTGTTAACAGGAAAGAAAATAGCAATTAATTTTTTTGGAAGAGAACAACCTTCAGAATTTTAGGGTGCTTTTGGACTTTCCAAAAATCCCTTTAAAAAAAGAAAAAAAAAAAAGAAAATAGTTTTAGGACGTGGTATTGAGGTGCTGGAGCATGCCCAAAGGAGGGCAGTGAAGCTGGTGCAGGCTTTAGAACATGTCGTATGAGGAGCACCTGAGAGAACTGGGATTGGTTTAGTCTGAGGATGAGGAGGCTCAGGGGGATCTTATTGCTCTCTACAACTACCTGAAAAGAGGTTGTGGTGAGGTGGAGGTCAGTCTCTTCTCCCAAGTAACAAGTGATAGAACAAGAGGAAATGGCCTCAAGTTGTGCCAGGGGAGGTTTAGACTGAACAATGTCTTTACTGAAAGGTTTATTAAGCATTGGAACAGGCTGCCCAGGGAAGTGGTGGAGTCACCACCCCTGATGGTATTTAAAAAACACAGTTTAGTGATGGACTTGGTAGTGCTGGGTTAACAGTTCAACTCGAAGATCTTAAATATTTGTCTTTTCCAACTTAAATAATTCTATGATTCTATGACTGAACGTTTCTGCATAAGAGGAAGAGGTTATTTATTGAAGTCCCTAATAACCAGAATTGTTATTGGTGTGATCTGCACAGGGAAGATGCACCTTGGAGCAGGTTTCCAGGACTTCATAGATCTCAGCAGACAGAGAAAGCATAGTGAAAAGAGTAGGAATCAAGTGTGCCTTAAGTTGTAATAAAATTATGATAATCACACACAGTATCAGTTAAAATAATTGTAAAAAGAAACTTTTTTAAAAACTTAAACCGTAACTTTTAATATCCTGCTTACACCTGAAGCTAAATAATTTTAGTAACAGTCTTAAACCTTTTTATTTTTTACTCCTCATGCAGAGATGAAAGACTGTATGTATGCTGTTGCTGATTTCTGTTCTTCACTGGTATGGGTGGTTGTCAGTATGTTTTCTAAATTGCTGTCTCTTTAAAGTCAAATCTTTCAGCTTGCTTTTTAAATATTGGGGGGGAAGTTTAAATTTTACTGTGAAGTAAAGTGATACAGATTATAGAAGATCCATAACTGTTTCTAGGAGTAGAGTTAGGAATAGAACTTGGGAAGTGTTCTGTAGCATTAGCTTACAAAACGTGTGTGTGTAAGTTAAAAGGGTCAAGAAATGTCAAGTGTTTGGTGTTAAAACAGCTGTACATGTTACTCCAGTAACTGAGTTTCTCTTCTGATCTGTTCGTGGTAATTCTTGTCAAATTATTTTTTACATTAATGGATTTTTCGTGATAATTGGCAAATGTCACTCCGAGTTAGAGAAGTAGGTGAGATTGCAATTTCCATATAGCTCAGTGTCCAGAAAAAAATCTAACACCTTTTCAAGGATGAATTCTAGCCAGTGTATTTGTACATGATCAAAGAAGTTTCTGCTTCCTGTCTATCCTTAACAAAACCAGCTGCCTATGAAGAAGTAATAGTAATGCAGGGTAATTCTGTCCCATTTGGATTAGAAATGGTATGCTTTTTTCCTTTGTGATGATTTTGCATAACATTGATTATGTATTTTACTGCTTTTGTAGCCTTTCAAAAGCAGCACTGATCTTTACCCTGACCATCATGCACTTGATACCTCAGAGGATACATACCAGAACTTGTAGCTTTAGAAACATGTAATTTAATTGCTGTAATTTTTGTTCCTTTTCCGGAAGGTGATTATATAGGTACGGTAAATTGTGAGTTTGTACAAATAACGTGTGAACAACTGATAATCTGAGCCTTCTTTACATACCTTGCTTGGTCAGTATTAAAGGGGCCTATGGTACAATGAAGAACAGCAGATCAGCTCCACTGAGCCACGTGGCCACTCGGGGCCAAAGTGTCTCAGGGTCATTATGTCAACAAGAAATGAGAAGAAATACACAAATGAAAAGATAATATCCATGCATTATGAAATCAATGTAAATTAGTCAGGAATCGATTTCTACAAAAAAATTAGATTTCTAAATATCAGGAATAAGTGGTCTTTCAGATAAAACAGATGGGCAGGGACAAAGAGCCTGGATGCCTTTGGTAAGTTTTTTGGAAGAAGTGGATTAAAGAAAACAGCAATGATTCTGGAAATCTATGCCAGTCTGATCCTTTGAATCTGAAGAAAATTGAAAGGAGAAAAGATACCTGTGTGTTTGGGATTGCTTGCATCTCACGCATTGATTTTGTGCCGTATTTCAACTGTTTTGGTTTGTTCAGGAAGAAACCGTATTTCATCTTCACAGTATGTTTTCATGTTTTGGAGCTTTTTTCCACCATGAGATCAAAAAGGGTACATGTATGCTTTGAGTGAAACTAGCGTACCTCTTCTTCCTGGCTGCTGTCAAACCTGTGTTTAACAAAGCAGATTTGCAATCACAAAATTTTTCATCCAAATAAATTCTTAAGGAATAGTGGGGGATTATTTTGCTGTTCTTCTCCAAGAGTTTGGGAAATTGTCTGCTGCCTGGGCTAGACTGAATTTTTTATGTAATGAATGTGCTGCTTATAGGTATTGAGGAGACCTTTGATCTCATGGCTTTCTTCTAGTGGCATGCCATAGTGATGTCTGTGGCCTTTTACTTTAGGTTTCAAATGTGGTGGAAGCAATTTCTGCCTTGCAGTGGGAAACACTTGGGATGTGTGTTAAAGATATTCTTCTCTGTTATTGCCTGTTGTGGGGCTGCTTGCACTTCCCTTGGTTGGCCTTTTCCAGTCCCTTGTAAATAAATTGCATTTTGGTATTGTGTTTCTGGTTACTTTTTCCTTTGCCCTTTGATTTAGGAAGTCAGTTTTTCGGGTATTTTGTTCATGGATCTGTCTACCGCAGTAACTACTACTCTCCCCTTCATCAGTGGCTCCTTTTTGCTCCTAGAGAAGGCTTCAGTATGTTGCCTGGCTTTACAGGAGACCTTTTGAAACTAGATAGGGTAGCGTGTTACTAGAATGAGAATATTTCTATTTTAGCTCAGTGAATCTAGAAAAGTGACTGTGTATGTTGCATATATGGAGAGAACTGTATCTCTGTGTCCACTTAAATCATCTTACCTGTTTCAGTTTCGTTCAAACTTGTATGTAATGTGGGAGCCCCTAGTTAAACAGTTTTCATCTTCAGTTTATAAGCCATGTGAATCTTCAAGTGATTATCTTCCATGCTGATGCAAAGTAGAAATCTGGTCACTCTTTGTATGGCTCACATTTAGACTGAAAGTGATTGGGGACTTCTGCTTGATTCAGGTGCTACTCATGTAATCTGAAGTATGTTCAAAGGGGCTTCTACCTATCTTGATGCTGTATGAGGAACCCAAATTGTTTGAGACCCAAGGTATGAATTTGGCAAGGCGTGTTTTAAACTTGAAGTGATCCTGTTTAGCTACAATTCAGCTGCCTCCCTGCACATGAAACTTTTCTGTGCTTTCTTTGTGTTCCTATATGATCATTCCTCAGTGTCCAAAACTCAGATTTCTCTCAGCCACCATGCTTGTGCTTAATGATGGCATTTATTTTGCAACCGTGACCCAGAAGGAATCACTGCCAGAGATAATCATCACACTAGCGGTAATAATGTCACTAGGTGTTAGGGGAGATTCATGAGGTTCCCTTTCCCGTTGACGTCAAACTGCAGACTCATTTCCTTTAATTGAAATTTGGGGTCTTCCTGGTATCCTGAAAGACTTCATCCCGGATATCAGTACTGTGACACTGCATTTTTTAGAAAAGCCAGACCCACCAGTGTGGTATCTTTGTACCATAATAGCAAGTAAAACCTGTGTAGGAGCACACAGTGTAAAAAGGTTCTCATGACTAAAGTGTTCATCTTGCTGTTTAGTTCAGCCTTCATCTTCTTTACGTAGCAGGATTCATATTACTTTTTTTTTTTTACTAGACATAGAAGTTCTTTTTAATCTGAATTTTACTCTAAAAATAATTCTATTTCCAGGTTGCTGTATTTGCTTCAGCAAGAAACCTCCAGCACAGAACTGAGAACAGAATGCGCAGTGGTCCTTGGAAGCCTCGCAATGGGTACAGAGAATAATGTCAAATCCCTACTAGACTGCCATATTATCCCAGCCTTATTGCAAGGTACTTTTCCCTTAATGGATCTATGTTAATAAATGTTCCTAAAGTACTCAAATAAACGAAGATAATGAAGCTGAATAGTAGGTTTTGTCTGTATTTGTAGGATTGCTGTCGCCAGATTTGAAGTTTATTGAAGCTTGCCTGCGATGTCTCCGTACTATTTTCATCAGTCCTGTAACTCCAGAGGATCTATTATATACAGTAAGTTGTAAGATGATTATCCTTTTAAAACCTATAAACCTGGTGGGAGTGAAAATCTTGCTGTCTGCAGTAGTAATGAGGACTTATTTGACCAACAGTGTTAGCATTTCTCACCTTTGTTTAAGACCTCTAGCTTGCCTAATGTTTGTAGCAATATATGATAGGAGATGGTCAGCAAGGTAGCACACCAAAATTTTCAGGCTTATGTGCAATCTTAACGAGTGAAAACTGTCTCTAAAAGGTATTTACAGATACCATTATCACAGCTATATTGGCAAAAGTTAGTTTCTGAAACTTAAAATGTTACCTGACACTATCTTCCCACTCCAGGTGTGAGGGTGCTTGCTTTGTTTTTGCAGTTTGTGTGGGAAAGATTCATCTTCAACATTTCTCTGCTTTTCGTTAACATATGTGTGATTTACATTAAACTGACAGGAATAGAGGAAATGTCCTCCACAGTTGCTCATATGAGCAGTTGAACTCATAATCTTAAGTTCACCTTGGAGTGTGTGAGCAATAGGGCTGTTGGTGCTGACCTTGTTAGGGTGACTGGGCAAAGCCAGTGATGTGGAGCCCTGTCTGAAGGTAGGGCTGTCTTTTAGCAGCTTGGACACAAAAGGCCTTGCTGAAACTCACTCACTATCTCGTAGTTGGAAGGAGATTTCTTCTTTTCCTTTCTCTTTTGTCCCAGTGTAAGAGAAGAAGAAAGCTGTGGCACGTGAACCGTATTAGCAATCTCTCTCTGTTAGGAAAAGAGTAGCATTGCAGCAGTGTGCTGGCTTGGATCTCAGTGAGCAGGTTCAACTTCTGAGGGTAATTGGAAGCCCACAGTGCTAACCACTCTAGTCCCACCGCTCAAAGGGATGACTGTTGCTTGCTGAGGAAGACTTGATGCTTACAGTGAGGGGCACAGATGGCCTCTGATTTCATACTTTCTCTGTGGTTCAGGTGTCTCTATCATTACTGGAGACAATTTTTGTGTATTAATAGTCCTCAACAGATTATCCTCATGATTTTGTCTAGTGGTTATGTAGTACTGTAATGGCTTTGTTCTCTATTTCTTTTCTAATTATTTACATTTTCATTGCAGAAATAGGTGTGTAAACTTGTTTTCTATGGACTCAGTTTTACCATACACCTATTCTGAATTTTGTCTGCTAGGTAGTCCATCTCATGAAGTCCTCCTGCAGCTCTTCACAGCTTACCCTTGTATTTAGTATGTGTAGATAATCAGCCAGATTTGTCCTCTGCTGTGCATTGCCTTTTTCCAGTTGTTTTTTGATTGCTCAGCAAGGAAGCCCTCAGTGCAGATTGAATGTATGACCACTGAAGGCACCTCTTATGGGCGATCTGAGAATTTCCTCTTTGTTTCTCAGTTCCTTCCATTATGCTTGCAGATTCCCGCAAGTTGGCCTTGGAGACTTTATAATTGCAGGGGCATCTTCCTGCTTTCGGCATTCAAAGTCAGGCTTAAAATGGTTGGCTCCATTACAATCCATATCTCTTCCTGGGACTCAGTGCTTAATGAGACTGTTAATTCCTCCCTATTTGGAGGAGAGATTTGGTATCTTGAAGGGAGAGGAAGTGAAAGAGCATGTACAGAAATGTGGAAGAACCACTGGTAGCATATAAATTACCACTAACATTGTGGGAACAATATGCCTAAGATAATGGATTTTCTGTTTCACCCTTTGCATTTCCCTGCTGCATAGCAGTGACATCAGAACTCTGCTACTCCATTATTCAGGCAAATGTGATGTCCCTTAATTAATCATAACTATAGGAAATGATCATCTGGTGAGGGTGCCCGTGTTTTAATTTCAACTGTAATACCCATTTTCCAGTATCCCATTCCATTTGGACACCTGAACGTTAAGTATTTTATGGTTGTGCTTAAGGTCCTATTTCTGTGTGTTAGCTACTTTTTTGCTTCTCATGTGGGAATACCCAAACTCGTGCTTTAAAGAGTAATGAATGAAGATCCCTTCAAAAGCAAAGGTGCTTTTCCTGTTTCTTGGAAGGTAAGAAACTGCTGCAAACTGTGTTTCACAAGGCAGCATTTGAGAAGATGTCTTTGCAATTAAAGAAGTAATTATGGGCCTAATCAAGAATTGAGGGCAGACACTCCACTTTCCCCACATTAAGAAGAACTTAGACCAACATTTTCATCCTTGTAGTTGCAACTTTTTCAATAAGCCAGATGAGATAATCAGTGATTTCCCTGCAGACTTCAGGTCTTGCACCTTGCATTTTGAAGCTCCTTTTTTTAACTGTTACTGCCTCTGAATCCTGAGGTGTCTCTTTTCTCTGCCCGCTCCCTTCCTGACGTCTTGATTGTTTTGTCTAAGATGCATTTTACCACTGATAAGCTTCTTAGCATGTATATATGTATTCTGTGTTGAACAGTACTGTGACTTATCTTCAGCTGCCAGAAGATGCATAAGATGACAAGAATCTGGTTTAATGGGTTCAAAGTGTTAAACCACTGAGGAATCCTGGGTACATTGTCAGCTTGTTTTGCTGTAACTCAAAGGAGACACCTGGAAGTCTTGGGACCTGCTGTGACTTTGTACCATGGCTTTTTTGACAACAAGGTTGGCCTGTTAGCTGGTTCTGTTTGGTTTCTCATGGAAATTTGTTGTTCTGCTTGGCATATGCCCTAAACCCAATACCCACTTCATTTATACACCACTGCAGGCTTACCTCTGTCGGGGGAGTCAAGAGTCACCCCGTTTAGGTTGTGACCATCAGTGCTATTACAACATACTTGTGGATTTAGTGTTCCGAATTGCCTAGCAACCAAACCAATTCTCTGCAGGCCTTCTGGTTCCGAAGTTGCAAAGAAACCAGAGAAATAGATGTGTTTGTATATATGCCATGTGTAAAGGTAGATCAGATGGAGCTGCTGTTGGCCAGGCCATAAGAATACTGCTTAGGATAGTTTGTCCCTTGCTTTTTCTGTGCACATAAGTGTGCAATGGATGGTGGACCTTGAAGAACTCCAGGACATCTCTCTATAGGATGTTGAAATGGCAAATGAGGCTGTTGCATATTGATCCTTCCAAGTTATTGAGAAACAAGCAGTAGAAACAAGTTGTTTTTATTCTCAGTGTGTTTCTTGGCCCTGTTGTCCTATTGTTTTCTGTGGAGAATAAGAAGGCTGGATTGCTGGCAGCAAAGCTTTCTAAAATAAGCTATTATATTATATTATGTTTTATATATGTATATGAAAGAGAGACATTTATTTTGCTAATATAAGAAAGTGTGGTTGGAAACTTCCTAAGTAATTGGGAAATAAAACTTGTCATAAACAGCTGTGTATCTCTGAAGCTGTAATCGTTAAAACAGGCTGGTGCTACTTTAATTACTGTAAAAGCAGCTGAGGAGCATGAAGATTTTGCTCTAATTTTAATCCACTTCTCCCTCGTCAGAGGGTTGCAATTCATCATTCTGCAGGTAAAACAAAGAGTATGACTTGCTTGTATAGGGAGAATACAGCATAAGTTCTTTGTGAAGGAAGACTCATACAGTCTTTCAACTCTTCTGTCCAACACGCTTTCTCTTATGGAAGTAATTTAGTTAACCACCATTCCAAACTAAAA
Source organism: Nestor notabilis (assembly GCF_000696875.1). Lineage (NCBI taxonomy): Eukaryota > Metazoa > Chordata > Aves > Psittaciformes > Psittacidae > Nestor > Nestor notabilis. The sequence goes on along the minus strand of NW_009931608.1, from coordinate 42,730 downwards.
TGACCAGTATTTCTTTTAATACCACTTCAGTTGCTGCCATTTTACCAGGATGTAAAAGTAACTAAAAGCTTTAAAATTTCGTGATACACCACAAAGCTTAAGTAACCAGATGTGTTTTTAGAAGGGAACTAATGATTTTCTTTTGCTGATATATTTGGAATTAGTGTCACACATACTAATAGCACCTATTGTGTATGTTTGACTTAAACTCAGTCAGTGAATCGTGATTCAGTTAGAAAGTGAGTCCCACAGAATTTATGGTGAGCCATAGATTGTGCAGTCTGGTACCTTGTTCCCCTCCCTGCTTTTTTCTACTTGGACATGAAGAGGTAAGTAAAACACACTTGTACTGAGAAAAAACTAACACAACTCCTGAAGTAATTACTTTCAGTAACTATATTTGCAGTCAGTATGTTTTTGGAGTCCCCCCCATTCTTTCATTGTTTTCTTATGAAGTAAAGAATCTGGAGACAAATCCAGTTTAATATCTAACTTGCATTGATGTTTTATGTTTTACATGAGGACTTAGCTCAGAACCGTCACTTGTGCCTTGAAGTCTCTCCTGTGTCTCTCCTGTACTATTTTAACTGTCTTGCCCTGTGCCCATGCAAATGGATGGGAGAACATTGAATGCAGAATTGAGTACTCTTCCTAAGTAGCAAACTGTGAAGAAACTATGTTGAAATACAGTGTTAATACCTTTTTCTTTTCTCACTTGTTTCCAGGATGCTACAGTTATCTCCCACCTCATGGCACTGCTCAGTAGGTCTCGATATACACAAGAATACATATGTCAGATCTTCTCACATTGCTGCAAAGTAAGAAAGAGAATAAATATTCTTTATGCAACTTGTGTTTCTGGCATATAAGAAGCTGTGGAAGATGATACTGCCTTTTGTGGCAGGAACATTAGGGCAGTAATGACTGAACAGTTCCTGCTCTGGATTTGCTGATGGATTCATTGGGGTTCACATAGTTAAATGAAATATGTGAATAAGTGGGTTTTTTTTCTTGTGTGTGTGTTTATACCTTTGGCTTCTAAATGAAGTCAACAGTGTGGGCAAGTATCAGTCCTCACTGTTGTCAGTGTAAGTTTTTGAAGGCTGTAGGTTGAGAGGAAGGAAAATGCTCTTAGTTGAGTTCTACCAGTTACAGGTTTCTCCAGATACATGTGCATTCCAGCTATATAATGCAAAGCTCTTGGTATGGTAAACTAACTTAAAAACAGCAGTAAGCTCACTCCAGACACAGAGGGTTTTGTCTCTTCTCCCTTCTCCCCCACCATGTTTCTATACACCACTACTTTTTGTATTGCATTTCTTTGGTAGCTACTGTACCCATGGGTTATACAGTAACTGTATCAAAATAATTCAGTGTAGGAAATCAGACTTATACAGCATCTTTCCCTTTTAGAAACAGTTTAAAAGATCATACATTGTATTTATCTCTCAGACTAACAAATGAAAACAGTCCAAAATTTATGAATTTTTAAGGATTTGCCTCAAATTTCTTTCTTCCTTATCACTTACAATGAGTCTTCTGGAACTCTGAATTATTCCTTCATTAAAAATATTTTTTTCTCTACCTTCACTATTCTTTATGTACAGCCATCCAATTGCACTCTTTTTGAAAGACTGGAAACTGTAGTTAGTGTGACTACACTAATTAGACATTTTTCCCAATGTCTCGTCTCAATCTCCCCTGTCAGTTTAAAGCCATTCTCCTTTGTCCTGTCACTCCATGCAGTTGTCAAATGCCCCTCTCCAGATTTCTTGTCATCCCCTTTAGGCACTGGGAGCTGCTCTAAGGTCTCTCCTTAAGGAGCCTTCTCTTCTTCAGGCTGAACCAGCCCACCTCTCTCAGCCTGGCTCTAGAGCAGAGCTGCTCCAGCCCTCGCAGCTTCTCCGTGGCCTTCTCTGGACTTGCTCCAACAGCTCCACGTCCCTCTTGTTGCCCCAGAGCTGGACACAGGACCGCAGGGGGGGTCTCCCCAGAGCACAGTAGAGGGGGAGAATCCCTGCCCTCCACCTGCTGCTCATGCTGCTGGGCGTGCAGCCCAGGACATGGGTTGTTTCTGGGCTTCAAGCACACACTGATGCGTAATGGTGAGCTTCTCGTCAACCAACACCCCAAAGTCCTTCTCCTCAGGGCTGCTCCATCCAGTCTCTGTCCAGCCTGTGTTTGCGCTTAGGATTGCCCTGACCCACATGCAGGACCTTGCGCTTAGGATTGCCCTGACCCACGTGCATGACCTTGCACTTGGCCTTGTTGAACTTCATGAGGTTTGCATTGTCCCACCTCTCCATCCTGTCCAGGTCCTTCTGGACCCCATTCCTTCCTTCCAGCATGTTGACAACACCACACAGCTCTTGGTATCATCAGCAAACTTGCTGGGGGTGCATCAGTCTCACTGTCCATGTCGCTGACAAAGATGTTAAATGGTGCTGGTCCCAGTACTGACCTCTGAGGAACACCGCTCGTCACTGGTCTCTGCTGGGACATTGAGCCATTGACTGCAGCTCTCTGAGCACGACCATCCAGCCAAAAAGAAATTGGTATTTTAAGAAGAAAAATGCACCATTGAGGCATCTCCTGCTTAAGCCCTTGAAAGTCTCCTTAGTAGACCGAGTAGCTGGAACAGGTGAAAAATAGGGCCATGTTGGCTTACAAGAAAAATAACACAGGACTGCTTATAGGGTGGTATAGAAATCAGTTTATACAATCCAGGAGTTAGCTCTGTAACAATATAAACCCTGTTTTGTATTGTTGGCTGCGTGAGAAATGCTGAGTAACTACATATAATCAATACAACATGAAAAACAGTTATTGTCATCTTTTTCCAAATGAGTTACTTCCTTGTAGCAGTCACTTGACAGGACTAGAGTAAAGAAGGTCTTATGAGCTCACTGTATTCACTCAGGTTTTTAATGCCGCCTCCTCCACCCCTCAGGTATCTCTTGAACAAATTTTACAGTGAATGTTACAAATTTTTGGGAAGAGAAGGATAATTGTGTGAACACCTAGAAACATGAATGCACAAGAGAAGAGTATTAGAAAATAGTTGCATTTACAGAATAAACATTAGCTGCATAGCAAAAACAAATATTTGAGGTTGAGTAAACAGATCATCACAAATGGTAAATTGGTCAAGAACTCATTTCTCTTGCCCAGTCTAATGCAGCTGTTCAGCAAACACCTGAAATGGCCTCTTTCATTTTTGTTTGGTTCTTGGGTTTCAGGTCTGATTATCAAGGTCAATTACTGTATTTTCATAGTATTATAGAATCAACTAGGTTGGAAAAGACCTTTAAGATCATCAAGTCCAACCATTACTCATAACAAAATACATCTAATACAGTGAAGCAGAATTTGCAGGGGATTTTCTGATTTATATGGATAAGCAAAGTATATTCTTATAATTTGAAGAAGAAAACTGAAATACTGAAAGTTTCAATATTTACTACATTTTTAATGAAGACTTCAACTTCCCCCCAAATTGCCATGAGTGAAAGAACCTTTCTAACTTTTTCCAGAACTAGTTTACTGTAATCTTTAGTATTTAGGTAAGGCTTAGCATATATTATAAGCGGTATTGATGTTTTCATTTCTCTTTTTCCTCATCTTAGTACATTTATTCATTAAACTAATAGTGATGTATCATAGCTTCTGCCCTCCTTTTTCCTGCATACTGTTCTCTGCTTACATCTTGTGCATCCATTTTTTATTCTTCCTTGCCAGAATCTTGTTTGGTTGGGCTTCTCAGGTTTCTTTCTTTCTTGCCTGCTCAAATTTCCCTGGAGAAGCTCAGACCTGTTTTCTTGAGCTAGGAAATCCTTAATTCAGGTTCCTAGCGTATTGCTGCTGTTTTCTGCTTTTAGTGCTTACTTTTATAGCTTCTCACTGCACTTTAATTAAAATTAACTAATGGAAAACATTGACCCTGGAGAAGAGTCATCCTAAGCGAGGGAAAGTGTTGATTTACTGGGGGAGCAGATGAAGTTCTTAACATACAGAGCCAGGATTCTATCAACATATAAGCAAATAAAAAAATTAGGTTGATGTACACAGTATGCTAAAATACAAGTCAGAATTTACTTTTTAAGGTTCTCTCTATTGCAGTTGATTTGTTTTCAGAGAAAGTGATGTGGGTAGGAAAGCTTTGCTATTTTAATGGTCAAATTAAAAAGATAAGGCACACATTGGGAAATGTTGTCATCTGAGTTATTTGAAAAGAGTTCTGGAACTTATATTTGAATGTGGTGACACCTCTGCATGAGTAGTAATTTCACCACCAGTTGAAAATTAAAATCTTATGTCTGGGAAAGATCCAGGATACAGCCTGTAATCAAAGCAGCTTCCTCCCAGCCCCATTCTGAGAATGTTTTCTTATATGATCTTAGGCTTGATGCTGGACCCCTGAACCAAGGTACATTTGCATTTAGATATACGCTTTTAAAATTTCATTGATGGAATTAATTGTTACGTTGTTCTATCCTACTGCTTTCTTGAAAATTTTATGGTGGAAAGTCATGCAAGAAGTGTAATTTCCATTCCTGAAATATTATGTCATTCAATCATATTTGGAGTAAAAGATGACTGTAATAGGACTGGCTCCTGGAACTCTGTTGGTATACGCAAAAAGATGTAAAAATGAAAGGTCTTGCTATTAAATTGGTGCCTGAGCTGCTTGGAAATGATACATAATATTCTCAAGTTTTCACATTTGTATTTGAAGCTGTCCCTATTTGTGAGTTAGTGCTCAACCTGGTTGTGCGTTAAAAGAAGCTGGATTGGTGTGTGCAAACACACTGCGTACAGCTTAGGTATTTTCTTGTTCATCTGGTTACGCAAATGAGAATACACCCAAGTGTCACTTCTGTACATGCGTTTGTCCTGTTTGCACAGAATTTACTGTCTACATCTCATTGAAAAGTCACTAATACTTGTGAATTACTAAAACTGTGTAGGTCAGTATGATTTCTTTTACTTTAATTTCATTCTTTTTTTTCACGTATTTTAATATCTGTTCTTCAGCTTCAACACTGGCATAGCTGCGGCTTTAAATCATTGCCTCAGCCACTTCTGTGTGCCAATGTAAGTTGTTTTCCTACTTCAACCATGCTGTTTTAATTGCATTTTTTGGTAGAAAGCTCTTGGTGGCAGTAGCAGCTGAAGCATCTCTTAAAGCACCAGATATGTTACATCTGAAGTAATTTTATGCTTTTTTTTTCCTTAGAGGTAAGGGATGTTCTAAAAATGTTCTTTTGACTATAAGAGGAATCTGATGTCAGCTGGTTTTCAAATGTGAAAATAAAGCACCACTCATGCCTACTAGGGTGTTTAGATGTGCACATAAACTCAGCTGGGTTTGAACAAAAGATCAAGGAGTGAAGATACTTTCTTCACTTGCACATTAGTCAAGAAAATGCATCAAGGTATGATTAATGCTGTGATGTTCTAAAAGCTGGTTTTAAACTGCGTGTAGCTCGTGCTTAATGTAAAGATGACTAGAGTCATGAAGCTACTTCCGAAAAGATGTTTATTAGTCACAGATCAGATTTCACAAGAGACTGTTGAGGGTTGCAGGCCCTGCTGAGATTTCGTGTTGGTTTTTCCAACCTCATCAAGCTTTGTCATACTACAGAAGTTCCGAGATCTTTCTACTGCAAAGTTCAGTATCTGTTGAACTCCAGATGCTTTTCCAATCTTGGAAAAATATTGATGTATTGGCCACTGCCAGGGTAGATCTTGAAGACAATAAATGGGTGGTGGCTGACTACGTTTATGGGTAAATATGTTTGAAACTAAAATAATCCGTGGGAGGAAAATGTAAATCTGTTCTCAAAGCACTACCACATTCAGGAAACAGTTTCAGAATTAATTCCTTCATTTCTGAAGTTATAATTGTTGAAAATGCTTAATATTACCAGTGAAGATGTTAGTAACTGGGATAATTGGTACTATTTTTAGAGAAAATCAGGAGCTTTCAATTGTTTCCAATATAAAGAGTAGAAACATAAGTACTCTATTTTTATAAAGTTTTCTGTAACTAAAGTTTTTGCAGTTGTGAAAACTAATTTCATTGCCTATTGAAGAAAAGAGTGGAAATGATTACTGGAAAAGAACAAATGCTGTTGTAGTTGTTCATTTAAAAATAAAAAGTTAGTATGTCAGCTGATTACAAAGTAAATGTTAGTAAATCTACCTTTAATACTTAACAGTAAGTTGCAGATAGTGGAAACCTCTTACATGTTCTTTAAAGAAAGTAAATCATGTTGCATGTTTTCCTTTGAAGGGTCCAGATCACCAGACAATCTTATTTAACCATGGAGCTGTTCAGAATATCGCACATCTGTTAGTCTCCACCTCCTACAAAGTAAGACATTAAAATTATTCCATGTTTTATGTGTATTTAGGAAAAGAATCCAAATGAGGATTATAAAAACTATGTGTGTGCATATGAATCCTAAACAGGTATAATATGAATTTCAAGATTAACAGTTGTTTTTACTTGTATGGATTTCTAGCAAAACGAGACTGATTGGAGTGCTCTGTGAAGTTAAAACATCATTAATTAAAAGAGAGCTAGCTGTCATTGATCCAAAGGAGAACAGTCACTTGGCAACCCAATAAATATGGTCTAATTTGCTGAACAATAGTTGAGAAAAAGAAATTAAGCTGAAGAGAAACAAATATGAGCTGTCCTAAACAGAAGTCATGCTTGTGAAAGCATGGACGTGGAACGTGTGGAGGCCACCAGCTACCTGTGTTTTGTGCTCATTGAATTTCCTAAGTCTCAGCTCCATTCTCTGTTATGTTTTGCAAGTTCATCTTGGACTATCTGAAAGTACCGCCTCTGGGGTCAACTAGCTTTTTGAAGTCTAAGGCCAGAATTTCAAATCCTGAGCACAGCCTTAGGATTCTGCTGTAGATTGCTTAATAAAATGTTTGAGTGCATAAAATGCTTTCTGAGGCTCTTCTGTGTAGTTTGGGGTTTATCTGTATAGCAGATGTCTGCTATACAGATAATTTTGAAATCTATCTGAAGCCAATCCTATGATGTTACAGCAGTTGAACGTTCATGGACTTTCTTATGAATCTATCAGTTATTCCCCCCAAGTATGAATGTCGTAATTCTGAAAATAAGAAACACTTCAAAGTATCTGAATTTATCTTGAGTTATTTTTACTAAAATCTCTAATACAGTATACCTCGATGTTACCATGCCATTTTTATTTTGTTGAAAGTAGGCTGATTGCTGGTTAATTGAGGCTGGAGGAGATAATTGTGCTTGTTTATTTTGATCTCCTGCCTAATGCAGAACATTCCTGATAA
>NW_009931608.1:12183-35364 GCF_000696875.1 Nestor notabilis | reverse complement strand
GCAGGAAAAACAGTCTTTAAAGGAGAACTTAAAGTGAAGGGAAATTTAGCGTTCTGTTCCACGTCATTGTTAATCTCATGTGTGGTGCTTTTTGTTTGGTTGGGGTTTTGCTTTCCTTTTTTAATCAATCCAGTAGGAAGTATGTGTTCTTCAATATTTTGTTAGAGAAACTGATAAACTTCTGTTTTCTGTCTTTCTGTACTAAATCGTTTTCACCATGATCAGGCAACATTTTGCTCTTTCTCTCATGAGCTGACCTTTTTTACCCTGTAGCATAAGGTGAATTTTCCAAGCTATATTTGTCTTGGAACCTTTTCTAACAGCTTTTTGGCTTTGAACTTCCCCTAATTTTATCAGAGAGCTGCTTTAAAATAAAGAAATTGGAGCAAGGTAAAGTTTTCAAGTTGTTTTTTCACCAATAGAATACATAGGGTTGTATTAAAATACATGTGTATTTAGTCCTACCTTACTGCAGAGATGTGTAGAGTATTCTCTATTTCCTCCTTTGCTAGTTTGGCCAGGCCTTTAAATTCCAGGTGTACATACTGAACTGCTCTTCATACACTTTCATATTTGGGGGATTAAACAGCTTCCTTGTGGTTTTAGTGGCTTTCTTAGTGTTCTGCAGTAATTAAGCATTCTCAGACTTCTCGTATAACTGATACGTTTTTGCAGAATTCAAGCCATCTCATTCTCATGCTTTTCTATCCAGCTTCTTTTAATATTCAGTCAAATAAGAATTTAACAGTAAACAGCAGAAACTCTCACAATGGGATTTCAGTCCCCATGAGAAGAGTTTGTCTAGGTCTGCCAAGAGGATTGCCTGTTATTTTTCAACAAACCCTTTTCCTTTGGTTTTGGGATTGTCTCATAGCCAGCTGATTGCATGAGTATCTTTCCTATGTGTTACATGATTACGAATGTGCATCTTCACCACTGGTGAGATGTCTAACACAAAGGCACCATTGCTTTCACAGTGGCATTATAGGTAACAGTTTCAAGACCACATTTACATATTTTCCCAAATGCTTGCCTTCTCTTTCTCATGTAACTACAAACTAATTGCCCTTAAGTAGCCATTCCTAGCAAAGTAGTCACTGTAGTAATTTTAATGTATTTAATAGAGCAATAATTTATAAAACAGTTAACTTCCAGTTAGACTTTAGTTGTCTAGAACCTTTACCACCCCACCCCTCCCTGACTTCCTTCTGGCAGGAATAGGGCTCTTGAGCTACGGGTTTGATTCTTTTTTTGGTGCTTTTTCGATACACAATCTGCTTCCTGCTGCTTTGAAGCAGAGGCTGTATTCATTAGATTGTCTGAAAAGTAAATGGAAGTGTTGTCAAACAAAGCTTTTGTTCTGAAGCCAGGTAGCCTCTTATCTGTTCCTCCTGACTTAAGATTTCACTACTACTGATAAGACATTTTACTGCAGCTGTGATTAGATATTATAAAATTAATTTTAAACTAGCATTTACATTTATACTTCACATATTATGTTTTTACACAGGTTCGAATGCAAGCATTGAAATGCTTCTCAGTTCTAGCCTTTGAAAACCCACAGGTATCAATGACACTTGTAAATGGTAAGTATAATGCTGCTGTTGCTTATTTGGCACTCGTTTTATTAACTGGCTGAATTAGAATGACTTGGAGTTCTCTTTCCTTGCTTGCAGTGTCGGTTGATGGAGAACTGTTACCACAAATTTTTGTGAAGATGTTACAAAGGGACAAGCCTATTGAAATGCAGCTCACATCAGCCAAATGGTAATTTTCATCAGGAATTAAAATGAAATAGTATGCAATTTCATACTTACTTTTTAACTGTTTCCTTTTTGTTTGTTGCATAGTAATGTGATCTGAAATCTTAGGAATAATTATTTTTTTGCATTATTTAAATCCTTGAAGTTGTGGTTCTGATCTAATGATCTTTATAGCATAACTTTCACTTTGCTATACATAAACAGTAAAAAAGGCTGCTGAGCTACAGTTTTGTCAGGAGTGTATATTCAGACATACGGATTTTCTTGAGCTGAACTGCAGTTTTTACAAATAAATCGGATTTTGCTTTGAATACGCTGTGGTCAGTACGATGTATATACTCAATGTATATAGTCTTTACATAATGTATATACTCCTTACAAATTATAGTACTGAAATATCACCATGTAGTATAAGTTAAAGTCCTTGTTGCACCACTGTTCAGAGGACTCAGGTGACTGGAGCTGTGGTTTGTTGAGAACTGTCTGCACTAAGATGATGATAGACCAGGGCTACGCATTATTCCCAACTGTTTTAATTAAAATAGATTTTTCTTTAAGCTTCTTGTGCTCATGCAGCAGCATTAATGTTATTAATTAATTTTATAGTTCAAATCAAACTTTCCCTTCTGGTGTGGGTACATTTCTTTGTGTTCATATTCATGATGACTTTCTACCCTGTGACAAAACGTGATCAAGTGCTATAACAGCAACACTAGGGTTATACTCACTTCATAAGCTGGAAATTGACTCCCTTTAAGACCCTTTTCCTTTCATTGTGTTGATAATAATGGAATAAATTCTTTCAGGCAGTTAAAGACATAAAACTATCCATTGCTATAAACTACTAAAATTAAACATAATTCAAGAGTTTGGACACTGATGTATCGTTTGGTTATTGTTTTAGTTTTTGACCTGATTCAGTTCACCAAACAATTTCATTGACACTTGTCTCGGTGTAAGGTCTTGAGATTCTCTGTGAAGAACAAGTAGAGTAGATAGGGTGGCCTCTTTTGTAATGTTGCCAAGTTATGATGACTTAACCCACTCATGAAAGAAGCTATAAAGATGGGGGGGGGGGGAAGTTAGGTAATCCCACTCCATGTTGGATATCTATCTAGGAGCCTCCTGTGCTCACTTCTAACCACAATTGGTCTATGCAAGCTGGTTTTGCTAGGTTTCTTAAGTGGCTCTTAGTGAAGAAGGCAAGTTAAATTAACTGCATTGTAGCAGTCTCAGTTCTGATTGATGTTTCTTTGAGAATTCGGAGAATACATAGCGAATTATTAGATTATTTCTTAAGTCATGAAGGCAAGTTGGAGTTAAACAACTTGTTCTGCCTCTGGGCTGTCTCCTTGTTCTGGGAGGAATGCTCCTAGATCTGTTAGTTGTTTTTACAGGTTCTGGGATGAATGCTTTCAGGTCTGTTGGTGTTCTTTCCTGATCTGCTTCAAATTGGAAAGAGTTGGGTAGACAGTCCCATCTTGTGCTGTTGCTTTTCAGTATTTTGGCTCAAGTGGACCTTTGGAAGCATGAAAGAAATGATGTGATGAAAAGAAAAAAGCAAATTGCAGGGACAGGGAAGACAAGCTGATTAGTCCATGGGCAGTCATCCTTCTTAGAAGGGCACTCAAGGCCTCAGTTTCACAACAGTCCTGGGGGCTTCCAGAGACCTACTGGTCTTTCTTCTATAAGTCCATTCCCTACTTGATTCCCTCCAAGTCAGACTCTCTGTCTTTTCTTTTTTTCTAATGGGAGTAGTAGGTGAAATTGTCACAGGTCCTCTTTTCTCTGCTTTTAAATTAGACTTCTACTGGTGTTTTATGCATTTGTGTATAAAGCTATACAAGGCTATCTTAACAAGTTTCCTTTGGTTTTCAACAATTGAAGTAGACCTGGAAGACTCAAGTTAATACCTCTTGATTGAAATGGAGTAATGATCCTTCAGTTGAGCAGCAGTATTGGCACAGAGTGAAGAACAGTAAACCTCTTGGGAAGAGTGATTTGCAGCTACAAGTAGAGCAGTAACCTTTTCTACTAAAATTACTGGAATTGCTTCCAACTAAGCCAAGCCTATTTTACCTGAAGTAAAAATACTTTAAGTTATCTCATGTTTGAAATAGAGCTACTTTGTCTGGCAAATAGGGTCTAGCTGGACTAAATGGCAACTGCAAGACAAGTGCTTTTCTCCTGATTGTTCAGGTGTGAAAATGAGTAGTTCCTGCTGTTAGCTACAAGGCTTGTACAGCAAAAGTTGATAAAATTATCTCTGTGCTAACAGTCAAACCTTTTATCTTCTGAGAAATAATATATAAAAAGACTTGATTATGGGATGTTAGCAGTGTCTGTCAACTGATAGTTGCTTGGAACAGGATCAGTGATGATACCTTCTAAGAGGTGAAAGAACTTTCTTTAGGCACTTGGAAGGAGCTCAGGAATGCAGTGAAAAACAGTACAATTACAGTATGTTAGCATATTACTGCTCCTTAGCTGAGCAATTATAATGGACTCTATGTACACTTTTAACCTGCCCAGTTGAGAGTTGAAACATGTTAGTTTTAAGTCACCTTTACTGAAATTTGGTTATATTTTTAACCTCAACTGTAGTGTGATGATAAAAGCCAGTTACAATGGTTTAGTTCAAAGCTGAAACAAAAGATACTTGACTTCCTGCAGTGAATGCAGAGTAGTTATCCTCCAGCTTTGTTGTATTTCCTTGTAGCAGAGCAGGTAGAAACTATAAACCACTTGAATGTAAAACATTTTTATTGATGAGTGAGCTACTTCGTGTTTCTGGTAGCTTCAAGCAGGTGTACAGGTAAATTAACAGAGCAACTTACTCTGATGTTTGTGTCAGCATTGTAGTTTGAGAGCTTGGAGTTGTCATGTCTGCTGTCTAAGGTGTCTAATAAAGAAAAAATGGTGGTTTAGGTTAGAGTCAAGAGACTTAGTTGGGCTCATCATTAGCAAGGAAGTGCTTGTTCCCGTAGAGCATTAAGGCATGCCTGTGGACAAGCATCGCAACAATAGCATATCTCCTAAGGTAATGGAAAGCTTGCAGGGTTTCTGAATAAGCTGTCAGTCTACCAGCCCTGTATTGATTCTTTCCCGATTTGTTATAAGTGTGCCTACAGGTCTGTGTATATTGCTGCTTTATTTTAATATACCTTGTTCATTTTGGGGGGTTTTGTTGCTAAAAGAGATCTGTGGATCAATTGACTTTGATGGTTAGACCTTTTTGGAAATGTTAGACCTTTTTGTATGTATTGGTAGGTGCTCCAGCAAGATGTCCTGTACTAGAAGTCTATTTTAAAATACACCTGTATTAGTTTGTTCATGTGCTCAAGTCTAGTAAGCACAAATGTATTTAAATAAATGGTAGAGCAAAGCGGAGTGTATCTCATTAGTACAGTTGGTTGTTCTGCAACATCTTAAGTGCATAAACCCCAATGATAGCAGAATGTATCTTTTGTTATGTTCTTACAGCCTTACTTCCATGTGCAGAGCTGGAGCAATACGGACAGATGATTCTTGCATCGTTCTTAAGGTGAGCTTGTTAAACAGTTTTCTGTTTAAAATGTTTTTTCTCATAGGGCTATCCTGGTTTTATTTGTCCCATATAAGAAGCAGCACAAAATCTGTTATGCCAAAGATTTCAAAGCACCAAGCTCTCATGTTCGTGTGTTTATTTTATTTTATATATTATTTCCCTAGTTTCCCTTTATGTCTTTAAGCATTAAGTGACATAGCTTTTTAAAGAGGTTTTTATAAAAGAACATACTAAAAGGTCAGTAACCAGGAATAAATATTGCAGAGTTTGACACATATCCATCTGAGATGTGTAATCATTTCAATAACCATGGAAAGGAACAACATTACTGCCTTGGTCTCTGTATATGAACAAGGCACTGGTTTGTCTTTCAAGAGCTTGTTTCATAAGGCTATAGTCAGAATGCTTGCACAATCTAGACATGGAGTCTGTCATGAGCCAGATGATTTTCCAGCTTTCACAATGCTTGACTTTGGAAAGAATTGGGAAGTAGGTTATCTTTGTGATTTAGATGTGGACTTTCACTTCTTTTTTTTTTTTTTTTTTTTTTTTTTTTCCCCCCTTAACCTAAATATCAGTTTTTGAGGGCTTATGTTCAGCTTTAATTTATTTATGCTAGCCTCAGGTTTTTGATATATCTTATGCCAGCTTGGTAATTGAAACTGGTGATATTTAATCGTTATGGTGCAGTTCTGAATTTACAGATTAAAAAGTATAGTAATAATTAGAGAACTGAAGGCTTTTAAGGCAAACTTTGAACAAAGGTCCTAGAAACCTCACTTTTGCAATGAGGTGATTTCCCAGGGCTGCTTAAATTCACCAACCTTCAGCAGCTGTCTTCTCTTTTAAAGAGTTCTGGAAAACTTCCTAAGGAAGCAGAAAGTCTTTTAGGTGTGTCTGTGCTATTAGAACAAGTTTTCAACTGCTCAGGCTGGAAGTCTTATCTGATGTCTTAAGTGACAGATATGCAGGGAAGAATGCGTTTTGGCTCTCTAGATTAGGTGCAAGATTCACAACCTAAATGGTAATCCTTGTGGTAGCATCTGGTTTTTTAATAAATGTAGGCAAGTTCTGTAACTCTGCTTCTTACCTGTGGAGTAGAGATATCTATTTAATTACTTGAACAGTCAATGGATAGATACTATTTCAGGTCCCCGAAAACATAACTCTGAGAAACATTTTCTACTAGTGTAATTCTGTTGAAATTGATGGAGTTACACAAGCAAAAACCTTGATGTTACTCTTCATCCATGTTCATACTTCTGTTTGGTGAGGCTTGAGTGACAGAGTCCCAACCACTGGAGAACTGGTCTTTCTAGTATTAAGTGCTTTTCACTGAGCTTCAGGTAAAGAAAGATTTGGTTGTTTTTACTATATAAAGTAGAGAAGGGATGACAATAATGTTGCCATGTGAGTGTAACCAGTGTAGGGGTAATGTCAGAGTAAGGCAGAATGGACCTGGATTCCAAATGGGCTTCGTTTCTGGTTGACCAGATGCACTACTTAGGAGTGGTCCTCTCTTCCCTACTACTAGGAGCCAGTGTGGGTCAAGAAAGCCCTGAGATTATTTTTGACTGCATTGTTCTTAGTCAATCCTAGGTTGTAAAAGAGCAGGAGCGGTAACGTACTTCTTGAGAACATCTCGGGTATTTTTGGTTCTTGTGTTTAGTAAGAATAAACCTGTGCAAATATGAACTTTTGAGAGGATTTTCCACTCCATCTCCCCCAGCTTTTGTTGAACTTTGACCTTGGTCACTTATAAACATTGCATAATTTTGACTGTGTGAGGAGTTGGTTGTCAGTAGCCTCTTAAAACCTCTAAAATCTTTTTGTCTGAAGGCACCAAGAACATTGTTGAGAATTGCTCTAGGATAGCTGTTTTTTTCTTTTATATGTGTGTGTGAGCTTCTTTATGAATGCAGGTGCACTAAACAGTGGTGGTTGGTGTCTTTTGTGTTTTGGTTTTTAACTTTTCAGACTCTGCCATGTTTGGTTCGAATGTGTAGTAAGGAAAGACTTCTTGAGGAGCGAGTAGAAGGAGCAGAAACACTGGCCTATTTGATTGAAACAGATGTGGAGCTCCAGAGAATTGCCAGCATTACTGACCACCTCATTGTCATGCTTGCTGACTACTTCAAGTATCCCAGCTCAGTGAGTGCGATCACTGATATCAAGAGGGTAAGTTTCCTACCTAGTTCTGAAGCTTTGAAAAATGTGCAAAACCAATAATAAATGGGCTCAGAATAATTTTTTATTTTATTTAAAACTAATGTCAGAGTTCCCCAACAGAAGAGTGACTAAAAGTTCAGTAGGACTTAATTCCTGATGCATATAGTCCCCAAGTCTTTGCTCACTTACAGCTTTTTCTGGAGCCTGTATTATCCAGAATAAAATTGTCGTGTATATCTGTAAGGAGGATGCTGCCATTCTTCTGTGTCAAAGATGGAGAGATGTGCTATGGGTAGTTCAGTATAGCTTCACCATATGAATTTCATTACATTTTCCAGATATATTACGTTCTTACCAGATGTAAGAAACACATATACCATGTTTCTCCTTTGCAGAGTTTAAAAGGCTTACCTTCACGAACTAGTACATCTCAGCTTCATAATTGGTAACATTTCATGTGATGAGAGAGAGATTTCAATTCTTGGGTCAGATTTGTGAAAAATGTCAAGTTCAGGTCTAGTTCTGTTCAAGCAGAAAAACACATGGATGTCATGTAGCATTTCATATTATAGGTAATCCGCACTTGTAAGAGGTTGGGTAAACAAGGACCAGATACATCTTGGAGACTTGGTTTCATTAGATGTTCCACTAGTTCTCATCCGTGAAGTTTTTTTTAGAGATACCCATATAATTTCCAAAGCACCAGTGGATCAATCAACCTCAGAAGCAAGATTGGTTTTGATATTCTGCATAGGGAAATATCCATTGCCTGTTCCCTTCCCCTTTTGCTGAGTCTGATTTTTAGAGAGTACCCCAGAAAAATGAATTATAGAGCCTTGCTTTTTCTCTGAAATTAGCCCAAGTGCTAGACTTGCTTCTCAGGCTTTTATGGGATAGGACTGACGCTGCATATAGAGATGCCTTGAATTCTATGTAAAAATGCAAATTAAACAGGAAAAAAAAGTTGCAACATAAAACTAAATAAGGAGAGGGAAGTTTAGCAGAGTAGTGGACGTTGGCTGTAGCATCAAAAATATGATGAGGTTCCAAATGCAAGTGGGGCAACTATAAATACTGCGACATAGCTTTCAGTGTTCAGAAAGTCTGTAAAAGCAGTCAGCTGGGAAGCCATGATGCTTACTTTGTAGAGAATGCTGTGAATTACAGCCTGTAAGGTAAAAGCTCTGTGAGAACTCTGCTAAACTTGCCTGTTTAAAATACTTTTTCACAGTGATATAACATGTTTTGCCCTCATTGTAGCCACACCAGAGAGAATTGCTTATACTGCTTCATTTTTGTCAGTTCTTTTATTTCAGTGCTTTGCTGCTTAATACTAGCATTTTTCTGGTATTTTGTGTAACTTTAAACATTGCATCACTTTATGAAACCACTTGGTACAGAGTTTTGAGGACAGTCAGAATCGTAGAATCATTTTTATTGGAAAAAACATGAGGAGGTCTGAAATTCTTAGTTTTCCTTTTAAAGTAGGGTCAGTGGTGAGCTTAGATTGAAGTTACTCAAGGCTTTGTCCAGTTGGCTCTTGAAAACCCCTGAGATTGCTCTCCAAGCTGTTTTTATTTGACTTGACCTTTATATTGACCTTTCCTGGTTTTATTTGACTATTCTTTCCTCTTGTTGTGCACCTCCATAAGGAGTTGGGCTCTGTGTTCTCTTTGTAGATATTGGAGAGCTACTCTTGAGAGCTCCTTGAGAAAGGTGCCTTTCTCATGCCTCTCAGGAACTCACACTATTGTGTGATCCCTATAGCTAGTGCTCCCATTAATTATCATACCCACAAGCAGTTTTTCCTGAGCAGCTTCTCTAGTGGTACATCACCCTAATTCACTCTTCTGGCACCTGTTAAGAAGTTGCCTTCCAGAAACCTCCTAGATAGCTTGTATCCTACTATCATCTTTGCAGCAGAAGTCAGAAGTTAACATCCACCTCAAGAAAGAAGTCATGTGATTTAGAAGACTTGCTTTGGTTGCTTTTGGCTGCTTTTGGAATGGTTTGGGTTAGAAGGGACCTTAAAGCTGATATAATTCCAACTCCCCTGCCACGGGCAGGGACACTTTCCACTAGACCAGGTTGCTCAAAGCCCCGTCCAACCTGGCCTTGAACACAGTTCTCTTGATAAAAATTCCTCTGATTCTCTCCCAGTTTTTTCACTTCTGCCTTCTTTCTCTTGGGTAAAAATGAATAGATTTTGCCTGAATATGATCCGGACAGAGTCATCATTTTATAGAAGTGTTTTGGCCTCAAATTGTTTAAGTTGACTTATCTATAACTCAGCAGAGAAATTATCTATATTCTTCAGTTACTGTATTCAATTGGTAAATGTGGACATCAGCTAATGGAACATCAGTTCATTTATGTTTCTGGCTGCCCTTGGTGTGGTAGACAAAAGCCCAGTAGCTAAGCATTAACTTACAACATATAAGAGCATCACACGTGTAAATTTTTAGTGTCTAAATTTGCTATCTGTGCTTTGTTTAAATAGCTTGACCATGATTTGAAGCACGCCCATGAACTGCGCCAGGCTGCTTTCAAGCTCTATGCTTCCCTGGGAGCAAATGATGAAGATATCAGAAAAAAGGTGAACCTCTGAAAAGCGTTAGCAATCAGGCAAAGATGTAGCTGGAAGAATTTGTGCCCTTCCAGCTCTTTGTTTTCTTCACTGTGATGTAGATAGGTTGAAATGAAAAGGATGTCTTTCTGTGGTATTAATAGAAACCTCCAGATTGCACTTTCTTTGCATGGGATTTGAACAAAAATTAATGTCTTGGCATCACAAAATATAAAAGTAAAGGTTATTTATGTAAACCTATTCATAGGGATGAACAGTAAGTTGTCTTTCAACATGTTACGGTCCTTGCTACTTGTAAGGAATATTGTGGCATATGAGTAACTTTTCAAACCTGTGGTCTGAGGGACAGAATATACCTCTGTTGTCATGTATCCTATTATAAGAGAAACATTGGGGGTTTTCTGGGTTTTTTATTTGTTTGTTTGTGGGGTTGGCTGGTTTTTGTTGGTTTTGTTTTTAAATAACCCCTGGAAAGTCTTAATGGTATTGGGGGAAAAAAAATCAGAATTTGTTCCATGACTCTGAAGCAACCAAAGGGGCTTGCAGTGTCGTAACAAAGCAGTTGGTGTGAAGGAAAGCAAGCTGTAGTCAGACATCACAGTGAAGAGACTGGATGATTGAAGCACTCATATAGTTAAAAATTTGTGTGGAAAGTGGAGGGAAATTAAACAGTGAATAATTAAAAGCAAAATTTATTTTAGAATTAAGCATGGAGTTACTATATTAAGCATGGCAAGGGCAGGAGGCAGGAGAATTTCCTGAGTTTATTTGCTGATTAAAGGGAAAAAACAGAAGGAAGAAAGGTATGGACAGGAAGGAGGCAGAAAAACAGTGTTGAAAGATAACTCACAGGAAGATTCATCAGTGGGGGAGCATTCAGGATCTCCAGAATTCAAACCCATAAACTTCTGTTTTGTTGCAGGATTAACTTCTTTATGTAATAGTAAGGAATCCTTCTTTTGCATATCAAAGCATGGTTTTTAATAAGTGGTAGGGGTGTGTACATGACACAGTTGATTATACAAAAGCCATCTTTCATCTTGGTATTAATTCCATGTTATCCTAGTCTTAAGTGCTTGTGCTGGCCATGTCTAAATGTGGCAGATGAACTACCATGTATTTTTTTCCAGATAGCTCTACAAGATGTCTCTACTCTGTAATTTATGTATATTGTGTTCACTCATGCTTGCTCTCTCTTGTTTTAGTATGACATTAAGAGAAATTTTTACATATATATGTGTATATATATACACCCCCCTCTTTTTCCTTGATGATTAATAAAATTATTTTGAAAGCAGTAGTGGGGCATAAAATGTAGGTTTTTTTTGGTTTTTGGTTTTTTTTTTTTTTTTTTTTCCTAAATTGCGTGCAGATACATTCTGCTTTCCACCTAGTCTGGGAAGAGAACATGGCTTGCTGGTTTCAGCTACAGTTTTTATACACAGTATTTCAAATGTTGCAGGCAAAAAAACCTAACAAACCATAAATGTTCATATTACTTTGTTCATATACCGTTCATTCCTTTTTGCTCCAGATCATTGAGACCGAAAATATGATGGATCGTATTGTTAATGGCTTGTCTGAATCTAGTATCAAGGTGCGATTAGCTGCAGTCAGGTAGGAAGTTTTTCCTCATTCATACAGATACTTCTGTCTTGCCAAAGTCTGATGCTGCGCTTGTTAGAAGTTCTGCTAATATTTCAATAGCTAATATGAAATTATTTCTACTGCTGGTACATTCAGTGGAGGAGGGAGGGAATTATCCTGGACTAGTAAAATATTTCCTTCTTGCTATTTACAGTCTACTACCTTTCAAATTCTAAGCTGAATCTTTGTGTAGAAGCAATGTTACAGTACTGTGCATATGAGTATGTATGTTTCACAATGAAGATTTCTTTTCCTTTACAGATGTTTGCACAGTTTGTCCCGTTCCGTACAGCAGCTCAGGACAAGTTTTCAGGATCATGCTGTATGGAAACCTTTAATGAAGGTTAGTAAAGAAAAGTGAAGGCTCAAATACTAAGTGTTCCATTCCATCAAAGGATGATATGGTGTCTGTTCAATTTGCATGCCTTTCTGCAGAATCCTAATAGAAATTACCTAGAAGTCAAAATCCCCTGATCGCCTAATTAGGAGTCGTAAATTAACAAAAGCCAAGCAGCAGCAGACTGTGGAGAAGCAGTTTTATCTCACATGCCTATTTCCTCACTGAACTTTCTTGGAACATGCAAGGGAGATGCTCTGTTTAAGAATGGCATGTATTGGTCCTGTCGGAGATCTGGGCACAGATAAGAGAGTGTAACTTGTTCCAGACTTTGTTTTTCTGAAAGGATGGTCATGAGGAGATCTGGCCTGTTGTGCTTTGCACAAGGTGCAGAAGTGTTGAGGAGGCTCCTTCTGAAGCTTCCTCTGCTTTTCTGTAAACAGTGGCACGGAGGCGCGCTGCAGGACACAGCCTGCTCTCTGCTGAGATAATGGCTGCAGAGCTAAATGACAACTGCCAGCACATACATGCTTTGCAGAGTGATTTCTCTTAAATTTGGCCTGAAAGCTCTCAAATCTGGCCTCTATGAAATAATTTGCATTGCTCCAGCTCGTCATGTAATGTGTATCATCACACTGAGTTGAATGAGCACTGTCTGGATCTGCAATACTAGCATCAAAGTGTCTCCTAAAGCATGGAATATCAAAGTGCAGCATGCTTACTAGTATTCCATTTGAAAATTATTCCTTCTTTATCCTACCAGTTAACAGAGATTCCTCACTCTCCCATTTGTGACTGCAGGTTTTACAGAATGCTCCAAATGAAATTCTCGTAGTAGCATCTTCCACGCTATGCAATCTTCTTCTGGAATTCTCTCCAAGCAAGGAGGTTAGTATTTATCCAGAAACAAGAAGGTAGTAATAGACAAAAGTTACCTTTATGTTTATTGAACCAGTATATAATGTATTTTAATTGGTAGCCACTGCTTGTGGAGTGTTACAGGGCTGTAAGGTTAGGCAGAGTGTACCACTGATAGCCTGTGAATAAAACCCTGTGTTTAAAGTGTTGTGACAGTTAACCATGGTTGAATAGTTAAATGTAGTCTCAAAGAAGTAGACATGAAATCGTGGAGGTTTTGACTTGTAAAACAGTATTATCTAAAATCTTAGATGCAAGAAGACAACAAATTGATCACTGGCACTATGATCCGTTCATTGTCTTAGAAAATTACTGCTGTAATCTTAAATGCTGGCATAGCTGAGTCCTGTGGGTTTTATTGTTCTTGAATGAACAATACAGGATCTGTTCTCAAGTTCTGCGATGTCTGTATTTCATGCAGATCATACATATCGATACTTCATGGCAATGGAACAGTTTCAAGTCTTAAATATTTCTTAATTACAGAAAACTTGTGAGGTTGGGGTATATGTGGGCTCCTACAAGGCATTTGGGATGACATGGGTTTTATAATTGATCTCGGTGGCTTTAGTCATGTCTGTGAGATAGAAAATTAACTGAAATAATGCCAAGCACAGTTCAGTGGCCTATGGCTTTCTGCAGTTCATACTGCAGGTCAGAGTTAGCTTAGTGTTTCCACTTCAAAATGGATTGAAATAATGTATTTTCTATTGGAGTATGTGGTTCATGTCAAAACCATCATTGCCAAAAGAAAATACTGGTTATGTAAAATGAAGGAGTATTTAAAAATGTTAGATGTGAAAGCATCTGTAAACCACCTAATCTTTGATATATCACCTTTTTTTTCTACCTAGTATTTTGAAAATTGTATGTAAACTACCAGTCACTTAAGTAAGTAAACAAAGCTGAAGTGCATCTGGATTTTAAGCTGAAAAAGAGTTGAGTGAAATCCTGTTTTGGAATGTCTCCCACCTGCTGTGCCTCTGGAGAAGTCCCTAGAGGCCAGCCAGCTACTGGGGCCATGGCAAAATCACTTGTCAGCTTATTGCAGTGCGCAAGCACCAGGGACCAGAAGAACTTTGGCACAAACTGCTGCCGCCTGGTTCTGTTACATCTTCCTGCTATTCAGTGAGAGGAGCCTGTTCCTCCAAAGTGCAGCCTTTTCCACACATTCCTGTTCTTTGATGAATTCAGCTCTTAAATGGGTTAAAAACCCCCACAACTTCCCAAAACCTCAGATACGTTGTTATTCACTGCTTTAGAAGCAGTAACTTCTGGAAGAAAGGAACACCTTACAGACTAGAGCAGCGTAAGTCATTGGATGAATCCTTTTAACACATGACCTCATCAGGTCTTAGATAAAACTAGTATTTCAGATATTTTTCCTGTCATTTAAAGATGTAGTACTACAAGGTTATGCATTTCAGTCTGATCAAGAACAGTCTCCACTTCTGTTTATTAAGCTGAAGTTTTCTGTTGGATTTTAATTTGGTCTGATTACAAAATGCAAAGATTAAATGTCAAGAAAGATATCAAGTAGCTTTCATTGTCCTTAATCTCTTAAACAGTTACTTATATCCCATTTGATACCCAAAAAAGATGTGATTACTCAAGGAAGACTCTTTCTGGAGAGCAGTCCCAAGCCAAAAGCTTTTGGGGAACACCTTTTTGCTTGTGTGAGTGTAGCAGATGTGTGTGTATAATATTGCAGCAGTATGTGTGTGTGTGTATGCATATGTACACACACATATATATGGCTGTGTAGTTATATGTGTACACATACATGGATACACAATGAAAATAAAGCTGTCTTGACCTGAGTTTCTTCCAAAGAACCTACCTTTTTAATGCTCATGAATATAGGGTATGGCTTGGCCAGTTCATGTGAGTAAACTGAACATGATGTAAATTCAAGAATGAGATGTAAGCAAGACCTTTTTATATATATATTTATGTTTGTATAGATGCATAATTAGTCTAAGTAGTGGTTTAAAGTTTTGTTTCTTTGTTTTTCTTTCTCCTCTTCATTTTAGCCTATTTTAGAATCAGGAGCCATAGAACTTCTATGTAGTTTAACACAGAGTGAAAACCTTGCCTTGCGAGTAAATGGCATTTGGGCTTTAATGGTGAGTAGAACACACTGATGAAATACCATTTCTGATTTTAATTTTCAAAAAGTTTGTGAATGTAACTTAACTCATCAGTTATTAAAAATAACATAGCTGAAATCTGGTTTGTATTTCCACCTAACTACAGGAGAATAGTATCAGCTCGGAATACTTCATCAGTTAGTCGATAAAATAAAATAAGCTTTTTGGTTCAGATACAAGTTTGGTTGCCCAGATTATCCAGGGAAACAGTTTAGTGTCTTACGTAGTGTCAGTAGCATGCCAGAGGGCAAATAAAAGCAGGTAAAATAACCAGGTCAGCTGTAACACTGTGTGGAAATTCAATTCACTGTGTAGCAGTTCCTCATAAATTAGAACCTTTACAAGATTCATTTAGGCAGGATATATCCTTGCAAGTAATAGTCTGCTCCAAGAGTGAAAGCCCAAGTTTGAGTTAAAAAAGTCAAGCAAAACCAAATTCTCTCTTTCAGAATATGGCGTTTCAAGCAGAACAGAAGATCAAATCAGACATCTTACGAGGTCTGAGTACAGAGCAGTTATTCCAGTTGCTTTCTGATTCTGATGTAAATGTTCTGATGAAAACTTTGGGACTGCTCAGGAATCTTCTATCTACTCGCCCAGTAAGTAGAGCTGCAAACACACATTCTTCTGAAAGCTGATAAAGCATTCAGATGTTACAATGCTTTTTTGTAAGACAAATTATTTTTATGTTTAATATTAGTTAAATTGCTAAAACAGAGGCTTTTGGATTTATCCAAGTGTCTCTAACCCAATGTACAAATCAGTGTAAGAAAATATTGGAAAAAATTCTCTACATCCACTCAAAACTCTATAATTATCAAGTATGGAGCTATACGGTTACATTTAATGTTCAACTCCATTGCATTTAGCTTTCAGCAAAATAATTTTCCTAACAGTCTTTGTGAAACTTGTCCAGAACAACAGAGTTGCACTGTTGGATCAGTGTATGGAGAGGTACGTATCTTAAGGGTACCTGTGTTTCTTCTTTCTTGACACCTGATATATTTCCGTTCTTATCCAACTATGTCGATAGTACTGGCTTTTTGAATTTGACTGTGGGACTGTGCACTTACAAAGTACATACGTTCATTTTACACACTGAAATAAAATGGTTTGAAAATGTAAGCCCATGAATTGTTTTTGACAGGGAGAAAGAGATATTGGTGGAGGAAAAGAAAGGGGTAATCCCCTGTGAAGAACAGAGGGAAAACATGCAGCAAACATTTGGCAAGCCAACATTTTTGTGGGGGAAAAAAACCACGAAGCCTCTACTGTGCATTTATCACGTATTGTGTTTCTACCATAAAAAGGTCACTGCAAAAAATCTTCTGATATTTGTACTCGTTGAGTCTCAATAAGCTTCATAGAAAATTAGCTCTGTCTTAATGTGAAAGGATATTTAATAACCAGTCATTCATTAAATTCACCATGAGCTCTTGACAGCAGAGTCTCATTATCACTGAAGGTTTTCTTCATCTGAAACTATGTACCAGCTTCACCTACTTTCTATAGTATGTGTTAGAGCCAAAACCAACCATTCTCATTCTCTACCCAAAACTCACTCCAGAATAACTCATCCAGCTTTCAAATGAAGTCTCATTATTAGCAATTTTAAGAAGTCCTACAAGAATCCCTAATGTCTTAAAAAAGTGTAGTGTGCCACGTGCTGGCAATCTCTGGTGGCTGTTTGCTGTCACTCTTGGTATCTGTTAATCCAGTAGATGTAGTTTTATCTTTTTCTGTTACTCTTAATGATCAGTTTTATTCTAGTATAGGCGTTCATAGTCTGTGATCAAATTACCTCTTACCTGTAAGTCTCTTGACTTAAGAAAGTTTTCGTAGATGATAAGTAATGTATGTGACTTATTTCTCTGAACCCTCTCAGGCTTTTGAAATGTGGATATCGGACCTGGTCATAGGTTTCCAGTAAGAGTAGGAGATAAAAAACAACAGTTTTCTTAACCTTCTCTGATATCCCCCTGTTATCAGAAGAGAAGTGGTTCCTTCTAACTGCAGCATCATACTTAGAGCTTGAGTCCAGCAGGATTTAGTCTACAGACTGGCCTCCATGCAGCTGGGAAACCAGTGTCTTTTCTACAGGTTACAGTGAAATCAGAACCAAGGCCCATATCATGCTTTCTCAAACAAGACCAGGCTTCAAATGAAGAGGAATATTATGAAGTGTTTCTGCTGTAATAAGTTCTTGGTTTTGGGAGACCTCACTATGAACTAGGGCCTCTGTGCAATGTTGCTACTCTTTACTTAAAGTAATTGAAGTAGGAATGCCTCTTCTTTGGAAAGTAACACTGATTGTGTTTCATCATTGCTTTGGCAGCACATAGACCATATAATGAGCACTCATGGGAAGCAAATCATGCAAGCAGTGACCCTGATTCTGGAAGGGGAGCACAATATAGAAGTCAAAGAGCAGGTACTCTTTTTCATTTCATGGTGCCTTGGTAGAATAAAATATAAGAAATGTCTGAGAATGCTTATTTTTCTCAGCATGTCGTTTTTGTTTGGGATTATGATGTGAATATTTTACCTGCTATCTGTCAAATTAATAACCTTACCTACAAGAATGTTGAGGGGTTTTATGGATTATTACAAATGTGTTTGAATTGAATTCAGAATATTTTTTTTAAATGTAGGTTTGGTAAAGAGGAGGGCACTATATCTGAGAGCAAAAGAATTAAATTTAAGGCAAGTGCAGTAGCAGACAGGTGACAGTAAGAACAAGGGACGAGAAAGAAGCCAGTATTTCACGCTGGGGAAAGCATTATGTTTATTTGCTCCTACAGCAGCCATAGGAGCAGACAGTAATGAAGAATACCATCATCACCTGCCTTGCTGGCAGTCATATGTGATCTGCTGGGAGACTGGGTAACTCAACTGCTCTTGGGTGCCTGCAGGAGCCAGCAGCAATGAGAGGGGAGGCACTAGCAGGGAAAAGAGCATGCTGGTGTAGCCCAGGAAAAGTGGGGAAGGACATGCCTACAAAAAATAAAACTTTAAGAAAAGCAATATGCAAGAGGAAGGGGAGTAGGGAAAAGCATCCCCGGCTTGGTGGCTGCATAATGGGGCTTGGGAGTGCTTAAGCAAAAGTAAGAGTACGAATGGGCAGAGTTTGGCCGATTAACTCTTGTGACAGACAAGACAGTTGGAGAACCCTGTTTCTTCCTTACACAAAGCATGTGGTGATGAAGAATGGGGACAGTGAGAAGCTGTGGGAGATTCCGGAGGATTGCTTTGGCTTAGGATGGATATTGCTAGCAAACAGCACAGCAACTGATTGTAAAAATACAGCTAAATCCAGACTGGTTTAAATCTCTGCTTGGTGAAGAATAGGCTGGAGGCAGACAGGCCTTTTATGGCTATTTAACTGCAAAATTAGCAAATAAATGAGACTCTTGATAGATAGCAAGGTTAGTGATACTATGGTTCTGAAACAACTGAGGATTAACCAGTTGTGTCTTTCTAAATAGTTCTTCCTGGTAAAGCTCTAGTTGCAGGAATGGCCTTCATTGCACTAGGAGGTTATTTACCTTGCCAAGCCTCTCAGAATTATTTTGGAGGAGAATCAGTGTACCTAAGAAACACTCTCAGAAAGAGCTAGTAGGCTAGGGTTGAATATAGCCTTTAGGGTTTGGGGCCTTTATGCACAGAACATTTTCTTTGTCCCTGTGGTTTGATCAGCAGCTTGCTTTTATTTCAGAATCAGGTCATCCATGCAGTGCTGCCTGTCTGCACACGAGAGACCATGCTTCTAGCAGGACAGTACTTACTGTCTGACTGGTTCATCAGTGTATAGTTAGCAACTTGGAAATAATAAATCTCTGCAACTGCTGACAGGAATGTGGTGCACACACAGGCGTCATACAAGTGCTGATCATTCTCTGGTGTCCTCTGAAGTGACCCCTGTATGTCCATAAAAGATGGTTAAGTTCTTCCACAGCTCTTTGGGAAAGAATTTTTAGAGCATCTCCCAAGCGCCTCCTGAGAACCAGCAAAGCTGCCTGTGCAAGTCTTAATGCCATGTGCATGTAGTTCCAACATGCTTTAAGGTTGTTCTGTAGGATGGCTTCTCTGATTTGCAAGAAATAACCAGATGCATTAGTAGTCTGAATTATCTCTGCAGGCAAAATGTGTGATTAGACTTGTTGACAACAAATTATTACTCTGCTAGATCAGCAAATAGGTCTCTGCTATTCCTTTTTCTAGCCCGAAGAACTAGATGGAAATGTTAGTTTGGTTGTTTTGGGTTGGTTTTTTTTTCCTAGCCACTGATACAGAATAGACTGCTTAATTTTCCAGTATATTTAATGTTTTCTATATGCTGCTTATTTCCACGAGAGAATTCATTTCAGTGAGTGAAACTTTAATGAATATTGCTTTTTATTTTAAAATGGCAAGGACTGGGTTTTTTGCCAGGGCTGTTCATCCACAGCTGTTAACTCTGGCATTGGCCCCAGATGTAAGCAAGCTGAAAACTCCAGATTAAAGATATTAAAACTAATTAAAGAAATTGTTTGTCACAAATTCAAAGCTGTCAGGGAAACTGTATAAATCATGGGATTGTGATCTGTGGCCAAATAACAGTTTTTCTGTCTTTTAGACATTATGTATACTTGCCAATATAGCAGATGGGACAACAGCAAAAGAACTGATTATGACCAATGATGACATCCTTCAGAAAATCAAATACTACATGGTATGGGAAATTTCTTTTAAAGGTTTTATGTTGATCTTTTACAGGAATGAAAAGAGTGTATTTTAGCATTTTATTGTGTAAATTATTCAGTATCATGCACTTAAATTTCATATACCAAGTTTTGTTTAAGAAATCATGTAGTGCAGTTCTGTATGGCAGAACTGTACTGTCAGGATCTGATTAAAAGGAAAATTCAGTGCTTATTTCCCATAACAATGTTACAGTGACTTAAGCAGTGCCTGTAACATGCCTGGAAAATGCATCATGATCTTGGATAAGGCATATCTTTTAGACCTCAATAAATATTTGGAAGGACATGACTGAAAGCTACCAAAGAGACTTATGTTAATGGCACTATCTTTGAGAGGAATTTTTACTTAGCTACCTTATTTATTACAGGGTTAATGCTAAATGTAACTCTGAGAATTTCTGAATCTCTTCTAAATTTAAGTACTATTTTTCTATATTTAGAGTCATTCAAATGCTAAACTTCAGCTTGCTGCCATGTTCTGTATATCTAATCTCATATGGAATGAAGAAGAAGGTAAGAAAGCCTCATTATTAATGCATTATACAAGTTAATATTGCATAGTGATCACTATTTGCAGCGCACAACACGGTGGGATCCAAAGCATAAAAGGAAACATCATTATAGGTGTAATACAGAGTAAGTGAGAGTGGTCAGGAAGACACTGAGGAAAGTGTAGAGAGCTGTTCTGGGGCAGGAAGGGGGAGGCACAAGAAGACAGTGTCAATAAGTAAGAGTTCATGAGAGTCACATGGTGGAAGGTTTCTGCCTGTAGCATTTCTGTAAAATCTGTAAACAGTTGGAGTGAAGTGAGAGCTTCCAAGTCTCAAGAAGGTTGTGAAAACTAATTGTTGGAGGGAACAGACTCACTGGAGAGATCAGTGTGGGGTTTGTTGCAAAGAAATTTTCCCCAGTATGGATGGCTTGAATGGGTTGGGTCGTGAGACTCTGAAACCAGTCAAAAGACTTGTGGGTGGAACTGGAAAGAATGGGCAAGGCATTTGATAAAAAGAGTCATGGCCTGCGACAATGGAAAATAACCAGGAGGGAGCTGAAGGGTGCTGCTGCAGAGAAAAATGCATGTGTTTGTGTTGAGGGATGGAGAGGGCAGGTGGAGGCAGCAGTGAGGAGCTGGAAGAAAGGACAAGGGAAGGAGTGGTGGGAGATGGTGTGTTCTGAGGAGGACTTTTGGGTAGATGATTTAGAGACCCCCAAGTTGACAGTGCTTCTCTTCAGCAAAGAAATCAGTGTGTCTGCTTAGTTTTGGTTTGTTTTTTTCCCCCCACTTCCTTCCCAGCTATGTACCTTATTCCACATCTCTCAGATCACAGAACTTTATTCAGTGTGTGACACTTGACAGATAACAGCTATGCTCCTGGTCATTATACTGGCATTTCTGCTTTCTGCTCATTATACTGGCATTATACAGTGCTACAAGGCAGGCTCAAAAACACATCTCCAGTTAAATGTTCTCTTCATCAAAATCAGAGAGATGAGAAACCAACTAAAGTCAGGCTTCTGACTTTAGAATAAAATGTGTTCAGGTTTTTGCCTTCAACATTTTCTTTTCTTTCAACATATGCACCCAGAGTACAAAAAAAGAAACTAGAGCTCCTTTGGGAAGTAGCTGCACTTGGAGTAGTTTTTCCATTGCTGTGTTCTAACTGAACTGTGTTCCATACCCCTCTTTTAAGCTGATTTCTACAACCACTCCTTTCTTCTGTTCTGCAGACATCTATTTTTGGTGGTGTTCCTAACAATGTGATTTATTGTTGTAGGTTCACAAGAACGCCAAGATAAACTACGAGACATGGGAATAGTAGATATTCTACATAAATTAAGTCAGTCATCGGATCCAAATCTGTGTGACAAGTGAGTATAAAGAAAAAATCAAAAAAGATGATTAAAGGGAAACCTTTGCTTTTAGTAAGAAAAGTTTTTTGTTTTTTTTTTAAATCTCTATTATAAAAAAAAATCCCCAGAAAAAACTATTGCGCTGAGTTTTATGGTATAGAAAGAAATTGTGATGAATTCTTTCTTACAGAACAGGTTTTGTATTGCTCAGGAGTAACAAATTTTACTGCAGTACTCAATAGTATAAAATAACTACACTGAAGGTCTTCTAAACCAGTGGAAAGTCCTCTGTGAAATCTCACTGATACACAAATATTTGTGTAAACCTTGGGCTACTAACAAAGTTCCAGAGGATTGGAACAATAGTAAGTTATCATGGAACACTATGAATTAAAAAGATAATAAAGGATCACCACTGTTGTTGATCTCAAATTCTTTTAAACTGACTAAGCTCAAGAGTAACTTTCCACATACCTGTTCTGTTACTCATATTATAGTATCTACACAGATCATCTAACTTCCTCACAAACACAAATAACCAAAATAGCTAACGAAAGTTTCTGGGTTTTTATGGTAACTTTTTGTAGTTATATACTAACTACAGTTTGTAACAACCCATATTTCTTTCGTGAACTAAAGGAGATGATCTGTTTTTTAGAGGAGATCATACACAGACAGCACAACTCAAAACTGTGCAGTATTTAAAAATCTTTAGGTTTGGGTTTCTTGTTTTTATGGAAGATACTCTAGTGTTCTTGGACAACTTTATTACAAAGTTAGGACTTCTGCTTAAAAGTCTGTGGCAAAGTATCTGTATTGAAGGTGATAACCAGGAACAATAGATATCAATAAGCAGGCTCACAGAAAGTTATGGAAAAGCTAAGTAAGGTTTTCAAACAGTGAGAAATAGGAAGAAAACTTCTACCGTTAAAAATACTTTCTGGTAAATGGGCCTTGCTTGTCCACACTTAAGCCTTGTTTTCAAGAAACAGGGAGCTGATTGTGCTTAGCACTGTCCCAAGACCCTTGTCTCTCTTGTTTCTTCTGGCCACTTGCTCTCACTGTTTACCCTATCCAAACTCTGCTTCATCAGCCCCCGTGATGAGCTGTTACAGCTTCTAAAGGCAGCAGGAAACTTGGAAGAAAAAAATAATCAATCAGTCAATCTTCCTCCTAGTTGCTGAGCTGTATTGGATCTTGGAAAAGTCTGTCAGGGTCATGATAGCATGATTGGGAGGTGTTGGAGACAAGAGAAGAGCAAAGCTGCTCACTTCAGGTGGTGTGAAACACTGAATTAGCTGAAATGATTATGAAACTGTACCCTAGACTTCTGGGAGTTGTTTTTTTTTTTTCTTAACAGAAATGTTGCACAATGTTAGGTTACATAAATTCCAGTATTACACTGACTGTTGCTACTTTTCTCCCTCTCACATGATTTGATGTTTTAACGTACATTGTATGTCGGGGCTG
>NW_009931608.1:0-12152 GCF_000696875.1 Nestor notabilis | reverse complement strand
ATTCCTGACAAGACTAATATGCTTCTATTATGTTCTGAGTTATGACACCTCTTTCATTTCTCAGCTCAAAGACCTGCTTTTCATGGTACATCTGTATTAAAGTAACTGGTTTTCACAATTACTGCTCTTAAGGGTTTTTCATAAGGTGTGTTGATAATGAGTTTCAATACACATCTTAAGCTCCACCATACTTAAAAGTTGCTCAGTTGTGCTGAGCATCTATATACTTGGATAGATCGTTTTGTTCTTAGATGCAGGGTGGATTCTTAAATGGTTACAGCCCATGCAGAGCACTTCTGCACCATGAGCTCAATTCCTCCAAACTGCAGGAGCCAGCCATGAGACTTCCTTTTACCTCACTCATTTGTCCTCCCTCTCTTGCTGGTCCACTGTGTAGTCTTGTACATAAAGCTGTTGCTGATAAAGCCAAACACCAATAACCGACAGGTTGTTCCTTTATTGCAGGGCGAAGACAGCACTCCAGCAGTATCTTGCATGATCAAAGACTGATTCTATGGACACCCCTCATGTCTACTTAAGGAATAGCAGGAGATATTCCTGACTCCTTATATTTGCACAAGTCACCTTGGGCTGCGTTTTTCTCAGGTGCAGGGAGCTGCTTTGCAGAAACAGTTTAAATGATCAGGTCTCCAGTGCACTTGAGAATTTTCTTGAGGTAGTTTCTTTACTCAGAGGACTCTTGGGGGGTTGTTTTGGGGTTTTGGGTTTTGGTTTTTTTTTTTTTCCTGAGCTACCTGGACTTTCGGATAGAACAATCAGTCATCACTTTCCTTTTGGGCCTACAATTTTCTGCTTTTGCTGCAGCCTGTGTGTGTGGATGTGTGTGGATGTGCCTGAGTGTGTGCTTGGGTGAATGTGTGCGAGTGTGAGACCTGTTTTGTTTTTCCTTTTTTTTTGTGTGTGTGTGAAAATCTTTTTCTACAGGTTTTCAAGGATTAACCATTGTTTTGCTGTACGAATACTTCAATGAATTATATACAGTTTGAATGAAATGTTATTTAAAAAGAAAAACCAAACTGTTGTATCCCATAAAGTTTATTTTGAATTTTGAACAGATGAATGTTTTTAAGTAAAATATATATGCATTTCTGAACTTCAGCTTAACTTACGTTATACTTCCTTTTTAAAGAGAAAAGTAGAGTGAGACAGTAGACCCTAAATTATAAGCAGCGCATTCTGTACTGATGAGGTCCAAGAGGTTGTTACCACCATACAAGGTCACCTGGTACTGATGACATGCTCAAATCCATGGAATGGGTGAATTGGGTTGTTTTGGGTTTCTTTGGTTTTTAGAAGAAAAGCTCATACTTCAGAGTTAGCATGGCTGTTGACTTGTCTAGAAAGGAACAGGTGGCTGCAATACCAGCAGGCATAAGCTATTGCTTTAGTAGCCAAGAACTTGCTCAGATAATTGCTGAAAGTTTGGCTTATTTCACTGGTGATAAGTTTTTGCTAATCACCAATATCAATAGAACAAACACTATATTGCAGAAGTTGTACTTTCAAGAGACCAGAAGGAGCTGGCAAGCAGTGATTAAGGGATTGCTTTTGTTCTGCATCCTTTCCCACCAGACACAGTGAAGTGACTTACAGATTATTTCCACGAGAGATCAGCTGGGTGCATTAAGTTGGGGAAGGGATGGAAAAATTGAGTTTGGTGGTTTGGTTTTTGGGGGTTTGGGTTTTGTTTTGTTTTAGTTCAGTAATGTCGCTACAGATTTTCTGTATATATGCAGATTGTACACACTTGCATGGATTTGGATACCTGGATGATAAGTGATGGGATTTTACTGCATTCAGAAGCCTAGATTGTCCATAAGTTCCTGAAATTGTGCCTGTAAGCGTGGAGAAAAAAATTACAACTACAAATGAAGACAACTGTGTAAGGTTAGGCTGGAATATGAGACCCCAGTCAAATATACATAGGAACAAATGAGGGCAGCAAGGAGCTGTCCTTCATGCAGATCAGGGTTCTTACTTTCTTCCTGTGTCTACTTCCTGATTTCAGTTTAGACCATAGTTTTGGTAGTCAGAATCTCCAAGCAGTGTATTTACATAGCACTAATGGGCACACTAAAGATTGCAGCCGATGTCTTAAACCAAATCTTTCCTTTGTTACACTGAACTTCAGGAAGGCTGCAGCAAGAAGAGAGGTCTGTAACTTTGCTAACCAATTTTGATAAGTATCTTAGTCTTTGATTTCTAATCAGAAGGTCACATTGTGATAGCCTTACTTTTTTCCAAGGTAACTACTTGTGTCAGAAAATGTGGCAACAGTTTGGCCTGGAATTTGAATGTGCTATGTATCAGATTACTGTTATCACTTGGTTGCAAAGGAGACTATATACATTTCATGTAACTTCTTCCACCCTTGAAAGACAAATAAAAGTGAGCACCTGACACTTTTTTCCTAGACATTGCAGTAAGTGACTGTCAGTCTTTTAATGTCCTTCTGCAAATTTTTCATGATGGACGATGGGGGCTGAAGAAAAGCAAAAGTAAAAAT
Organism: Nestor notabilis; assembly: GCF_000696875.1. Taxonomy (NCBI): domain Eukaryota; kingdom Metazoa; phylum Chordata; class Aves; order Psittaciformes; family Psittacidae; genus Nestor; species Nestor notabilis. The sequence continues at coordinate 9,625 of NW_009931608.1, read as the reverse complement.
ATGCGAGAACTTGATAAATACCAGTACCTCAGAAGTGAAGTCTTCCTCACAAAAGTCAATCAAATATATTTTTTGCTTGAATTGAGAAAAAAACCTTCGAAGGCAGGTATTGTAAACACAACTGTACAGCATGCATCTGACTTCTGCATTTGCACTCCTGCTATGTACGTTTAGGAGCTCAAGTTTTTAACATATCTCTTCTCATCCTCCCCCAGTTCATGTTTCTAAAAACAAATCTGAGTTTGATTCTATAACACTTCGGTGCCTAAAGGTGTTCGGAAAAAGGTGAGTAAGTATCTGTGTACACGTTTCAAGGTGGTTTCCTAAAATTCTACCAGAAAAAGTAAAAACCAATGCTCAGACAATCTTGTTGCTGCATGAGAACAGTTGGCATTTTCCACAGATATTGGTAGGACAAACTGTTGGATGAGAACGTTTTTACATTCAGTTAAGCTTTGTGAATAATTTTTGATGTTGCTATAGGTATGTACAAAAAGAAGAATACTGTAAATAAAAATAACTTTACCAGAACATCTAGATTTTTCTCAGCTTCATGAAGAAACCTTAGCTTTCTCTGCCAGCTTCTCTGCAGACTGACAGTTGCTAGCCTGAGATTCACAGTGGGAACAGACTTGTTTGCTGGTCAGCCAGAGCTTTACCAACTTCATTTAAGTGACAGCATCTTGTGAGTTACTTGTGTGTTTGCTTGCAGAACCAAAACAAAGTTCTTCAAAGTTGACATAATACAAATCACCAGGATTTCTGCTGTTCTTGTGCCATTTCTTTCTGAAAAGCAGTCTTAATTTTGATAAGTATGTCCACTCTTTATATCGGGCTCCAGCAATGGTAGTGCTTCTCTCAAAGGTTACCTGTGTTACAGAAATGGATAGTTCTGCCTGGAGTTTGGCATGCTGGTTGTCAGAGTAGTGGTCTCTCCCACTCAGAAAGTCAAATGAGACTTACTGGCTGTTGTTCCTATCACAGGTTTGCGTTTTAGTAACGAAAGAAGCCAAGTGATCTGCTTAAAAGCATATTGTGCCAATATATTCTTAAGGAAAATATCTCATTTTTTTTTAAAACTTGTTTTTACAGACTTTAACCTGCAGATCTAATTGCAGTAGTTGCTGGACCTCTATGAAACTGCTGAAGCAGTGACAGAACAGGCAGAGGAATAATTGAGGTGAATGAGAGTAGATTCTTGAAGACCAGAAAATGAGTTTAACAGGGACTGTCTGGTAATCCTGAAGTGTAAGCACATGATAAGTGTAAACATGCAAAATTTCAGTGGTGGTTAAAATCATCTGGACTTTACTGAAGGCTTATTTCTACAAAAAGACAGATGCTGGGTGGACATCCAGGGTGCAGTTTACTCTGCTGAGCTGGTGCTGGAGGCAGGGTAGGCCCAGCAAAGGCTCAGCCCTGCTATATCCCCTGCAGGTACTGGACAGTGTCCCCTTAGGTTGCCAGGGGCATTGGGGAGTTGACATGCCAAAAGCCAAATCCTCAAGCGGGAGGGACCTTGGGCAACTGGAGGACCAGGCTACCAGACATGATGTGCTGCATGACAAGCAGCGCCTCCAGGGTCTGTATCTGAAGCCCAGTGACCCCAGGCATGTGAAGGGACAAGTTGAGCAGCAGCCGTGCTCAACAGGACATTGCCCTGGGGGGTGCTGGGCACAGGCACTGGCCTCTCACTGCAAGTAAGAGTAAAACCAACCAGCCTTCAAAAACTGAGCTGCCTTTGGAGTGGGGCCAGCAGCTCATCCCCTCTGCTGGGTGCTGGGGAGGGCTGTGGGGAGCTGGGCAGGTTTGACAGGCAAAGGTGAGGCAGGGGCTCCAACTGCAGCTGCTGCTGTGTGAATGGGAATTGCAGAGAAGACTGAGCTGAACTTCCTGTCTGCAGCGGACATGGAGAAGGGAGCGGGGCGGGCTGGGCTCTCCTTGGCTTCCACTCCCCCCTCACGTTGCCAGGGCTGCCATAGCAGCGTTGGGGTGCTGCCATAGCAGCGTTGGGGTGCTGCCAGCTGCTGCACAGGTACTGATGGGCCCTGTGTGGGGAAGGCTGCTGGAAGCAAGCAGCAATTTAGGCCCAGTAGCAGCACCCTGCCTGTATGTAAAGGGTGTGAGCAAAGCTGCGTCCAGGGTTTGGGCACTGCTGAGACAACCCTGTTCCCTTCCAACAGGGCAGGGTTGTCAGGCTGTATGTGCTGGGGTGGAGGAGCAAAGACGTGTAAAAAGCTTTCTCTGTGGTGCAGATTGGTCAGCAGTTGGATTCACATAATTAGAGGACATCTGCAGTATTTTGTGCTTGGGACCGCTGCTCAGAGGACCCTTCTTCCTGCAGAAGGATGGCTGCGAAGAAAAAGGAGGTAGTATTGCAGGTCAGTAGGAGCCGGGCTTTTAAAATACCTTTTAAACTCATAGTAAGTGCAAAGGATGAAGTTCAGTATTGGGGTATTTCAGATTCTGCTGGCAAAGCCGTACTGTGAGGTGTTTGGGGTAGAAAAGCCTTCCTGAAGGCAAGTAGGAAGTATGGGAAAACATGGCAAGTCAAGCCTGTCCCCCAAGGTCAGTGCTATGGGCTGCAGGTTGTGTTCCAGAGATGTTGAGAGCTGGCACGGGTTTGGCTGCTTTCATAGATCAAAATGCATCTGCATTTCATGGGACAATATTTCCGATGCCATTCAGAAGCAGGGAACTGCAGGAGGGAGTGCTTCTCTGGAAGAGCAAGCGTCACTGAATATCTGACCAGTTCGCATATTTAGAAAAATCACTGTAAAGGAGGAAAAGTGAGGAGGTACAAGAATTCAAGGGCTGAAAAACCTATTTCATGATGATGAGTAGAGGAGTTTTTCCCTGTTTACACTGCACAAGAGACCTAATGATGCGTTATAATTACCTGCATAGGGGGGAGAGTGTTTCTGAGAGCAGTTTCATATGCAAAATCAGAAAAAACAAAAGTAGGTATGCAGATCTCTTTCAATTTTGAAATAAAGTTCAGTCTTCACAAGAAAGACATGGAAGGAGATGATGGTCTCTATAACCTTGTTTATTCACTGTTAAAACTGGAAAGCATGGAGTGCAAATGTGAACGTTTCTATAAGAAAAAGGATCACTTTATTAAGGTAAAACTGCTTTCTCCTGCTGTTTGTCCAGCTGTGTTCCTGTGCCATGAGGAAAATGACATTAAGCAGCCTTTGCACCTTTGGCAACTAAGGGAAAGCTGGGTTTAGATTTGCAAAAATGTGATTGTTTGTATCTGCAGATGACAGCTGAACCTTGTGTAAGACATAATGTGATGTCCTGGAAAGGTTCTGATTGTACTAGAGAAGAGCCAAGTCCTAGCAGCCTCAGGGCATCCAGTTTAGCAAAGCACTTTGAAGGGTGCCTCAGTCTATCACTTGAACTCAGGCTTTAACTCGTTATCACAAATTGTTATCTGAAATCATTTGAATTCATTAATGTTCTGTGAAACACTCTGAGGGTGGTCTCAGCACTAGAGATAACTGGAATCATTGAATTTCTTAATCCTGCAGGTGTTCTCTGAATAAAAGTAGGCTTGGGGTCACATGCTAGAGAGGAGAACAGATGGAGGTGTTGGACCAGCTCCCCATTTTCTGAGAGATGCTGGACTCTGGAAGTCTGTATGAGGTCATTTAATTTGCACTGGAGTTTCCACTTTTGGAATTCTTTGCAATTCTAGCAGTCCTTTAATGCATGTTGGTGGTAATTATTGTAAAATAGCTGGTCTTACTGCAACTTGCTGTCTTCCAGTGTAGACTAAATGTAGTTAGGGTTAATGATGCCAACTGAGAAAGTTATTAGGAATCCTCATTGTTCAGGATGAACAAAGCCAGATCTTGCATCCAGATCTTACATTTCTCAAGCAGCCTTTTTTTTAAAGCTTACTGTGTTTTTCTAAGTACATACTATGGGGCAAGTCCTGTAAGATGGGGAAGACGCTGAAGATATCCTCCTTTCTAATAACAGGAAATGTGGGATAAAATAGTATGTGGCACAATATGGGATTGTCTAGAGCATCCTTGACTGGGTAAATCCATGAGCAATCTGCTCGAATACTGAGCTTTGAGCAGAGGATTAGACTTAGGACTCCATAGACCCAGCCTAAATCTCTGTTGTTCACTATGTTTTGGAAGTCTTTAGGTAGCAGCTGGTAATTCAGGTAAGGACATGCTGGGCTCAGATCACCCTCTAGTGCCCAGACATCATGAAAGCTGTGTATTTACTAGTTTATCAAGACTGAAACTTCTTAAGGAAGTAGCATAGCACGTGTACAGGCAAGGTGACAAACTGCTGGTGGAGAATCATCATGCTTGTAAAATGGGATGAGAACTGTGTCTGAAACAGGTGTCAGGAAAGGAGGATGTGTGCTGGAGATAAGCATGTTGAAGTAGCACTCTGGTCAGGTGAGCCCAGCCCACAACCTCACTGCTGCTTTTGAGCACCATGCTGCCTCTGATCGGAGGTGCCTGTGACCTAGTGGCATCAGTGCGTGTGAGTCTCCTCCAAGCCTGTGCTGTGATCAGGCAGCCTGCAGAGAACTACTCCAGTTACCTGCCAGTGGCTCTAAACTGTTTTAGCTGCTAGCCTGTGTTAAAACATCATTACATATCAGACTTCCATTTAAGTGAAAGCAAAGTAGCTCTTTGTGTTTTTCCTATAGCAGAGTGCTGTAGTGGGGAGCTCAGGGTCCTTGATCCCTGCTGCCTGCTATTCTTCCTGGTACCTGCACGTCTGCAGGGCTGTATGTTAAGCTGAGGCACAGGAGGAATATCTGGGGCCTTCCCCGCTTTGAGATCTTGCTGCATGGCCCCACAAAGAGTTGTGTTGCCATAAAAATAGGAGGGTGCCTGTAAAAACCCGAGGTTGTACAGGTATTTCAGACCTTCCTTCTTGTGCCATACACAACACAGCCTGGTAGGCTCAGCTAGCGCTCTGGTCAGCCAGCCAGAGGCCCTGGTAGGATGCAGGGGACCATGTCCCCAGTCACCCCCCAGAACAGGGTGTGACTTAGTCTCCCTGCAGCGTGAGTCAGGGGTCCCCAAGTAGCCAGACTGTTCAAGTAGTTGCTGCTGTTAAACAGGGGAGGGCTTGCTCTTGGCCGGATGCTGCTACCCTTTCCATCTGTCTTTCCTTGGTTCTTGTGAGTCTTTAGTAAGCTTTTCTCCAGAGTTAGCTGGCTTACTGATGGCTGTCTCAGAGCTGGTAGCAGGTAGTAGCAAGACCATTTGGAAAGGTGGAAGGAATGAGATTTGGGGTGTGAGAATATCTGACTTCTCAGCTGCTCTTTTCTCTGAGGTCTTCCACTCATGTTCTAGCACAGCTTGGCCTTGCCTAGCTGGTCAAAGGTGAAAGAATTGCAGTCAAAAGAGTTTGAGTGCTCAGGTAACATCTCTTCAGGCAAGCTTGAAGTGGTTTGTCAGTATGTTTGCAGCAGCCAGGTAATACCTCATGACTTACTGTTGCTTTTACTGTGTTTTAAATTTTCACACAGATTAACATCAATAGCCAGGAGCTTTGGGAAGAAATGCTGTGTCTCAAAGGACTCATTGGTAAGGGTTTGGTCAATATAATAGATTGCTTTTGTTCTGTGTTAAAAAGACACCACTGCTATTAGGAATCAGTTACCACTCAGGGATGTTCAGTCAGTTCCTCCACTGCTTTTGCCCTGAATGGAAGAAATATGCTAATAGAGGAGAGACTAACTGGAGGTTACAGTCATCTTCATTTATGAGGAACATGTCAATGTTTCTTCTAAAGACTCTTCCATATTACTGTTATTAGCTTGTTATTTTATAATGTGATTTCATCCTCGGATCTAGCATTTGAAGCCTTGGAAGAGTGTGATAGTTTCTACATCAGAATTGAATCCTTAGCCTTTCTAGCGTTCAACAGGGGTCTTGCTACACTTCAGGGGGAGCAACAGCCACAAGCTGCAGCTTGGGAAGTTCTGGTTGGATATGAGGCTAATCTTCACCAGAGTGGTGCTGCAGAGGTCACTAGAGGAGAAGACTTCAATCCTCAGAAGTTTCCAAGATTCTTTTTATTGCACTGGCACTCTTCTGTGGTGCCCTTCCAAATGCTTATGCTGTGAAGTGGAAGAGTACACAAACCAACTTAATGGTCTGTGTCTAAACTGGCCCATTTTGACCTCCTTCTTGCTAATTTTTCTGCTTTCAGTTATTGATGCATTTCAAGCCTGGTGTGGTCCATGCAAAACAGTAGTGGATCTTTTCCAAAAAATAAGGAATGAAGTTGGCAGTGATCTCCTGCATTTTGCTGTGGTAAGGTCTAATTTGACACCGCTTAAAATATCCAGTCCCCTACAAACAGCTGGTAACTAAAGGCTAAAGCCATTTTATCTTTCCAATATTCAGCCAAAATTGCAACAGTCCAGGAGTTCCAGCTTGTGAGAGTGAGCCTGCCAAATACAAACACTTGGCTATATCAATAAGAATTCATATCAGTAAGAATTTTCCAGCTTCGGCTGTTCTGTACTTCTCAGATTTCTGCCTAAGCAAGTAATGCTAGAAAGAATCATTAACATACATGTCCCTCTAATGTACAGGATGATTCTGAAGGAGCTGAGTTTGTTCACCCTCAGAAGACTAAGGTACAGATGTCTAGTAGGGGATTAATAGAGAAGGCAGAGACTGGCATTTCACAGTGATACACTGCAAAAGAACAACAGGCAACAACAGGATCGAGTTGCAGCAGGGAAAAATACAAGTAGATAGAAGGAAAAAGTATTCAATATATGAGCAGTTGGACACTGGGATTAGTTCCCAGAGAGGCTGTGGAGCACCAATTCTTGGAGATGCTCAAAACTAATACAGCCTTGAGCAACCTCCTGTAACAGATGAGCCCTGCTGTGTGCAGGGTCTTGGATTAGAGCCCTTCAAAAGCCTCTCCCTACCTCAACCATGCAGTGATTCTGTCTTTAAATGCCTTTCCTTGCTGAAGGCCAGCTCTCAATTGCTGATAGCTATGGGCAGTGAGGTTTCTTATGGAGGACCCTGCTCAGCATTCCCTGGTGAGCAACCTACTGCTGCCTCTGCTGCCACCACAGCTCCTCCAGTCACCTCTCTCCCTATAGACAAGAGGGCCTGGTTTCATGCTTTCAGGCTTGTTCTCTGGGATTCACTAGGGTAAGCTGCTATGAGATAGATACCCCTGCCCCACAAGAGCTGTGGGTGAGATCTGCCTCCTTCTCAGGTCACTGATAGGGAGTTGGTTGTGGCCCTGGCTCTGACCAGTGTCATTTTGCCCCATAAGACTGGGATGCAGATCTGTTCTGCTCTACATTGGGGATGAGTGCCAGCCAGCTGAGGATGTCTGAGTCCAGGCAGTTACATGGGTATTCCTCGAAAACAGGAATGCTTTTCTAGAAACACCTGTTTTATTTTCCATTCATTTTAGGCTGAAGTTGATTCCATTGATGGTCTGGAAAAATACAGAGGAAAATGCGAGCCTGTCTTTCTGTTTTATGCAGTGAGTGAAAATATTTTTTACAGTAGTTGCATAGCAATATACATGGCTTACCAGGGGGAGCAACTATCTGTTTTGAGGGGTGCTCTTCTTTCATGTGTGTGCAGGACAATTTTATTTGTTCTGTATCTGCCAGTAGCTACTAGTGATCAAGTGCTGCATGGATAAGAATACACAGCCAGAGTTTAGCATGAAGAAACAGAATAATGCAATAATAATAAAGAAGCTTATTCCAAAGTTTCCTTCTTGTTCTGGAGCAGAGCAGCTCTGTCAGGGAGGAGAGACTGGTGCATAATACCATACGTGACGTGCTGCTGTGGTGATTTCTAGAGCACAGAGGGCACCACTTGAGCACGTACTGACACATTTGCTTTTCACACCTTTCAGGGAGGAGAATTAGTGGCTGTTGTAAGAGGAGCAAATGCACCATTGCTGCAGAAGACCATCCTTGAACAGCTGGCAGTGGAAAGGAAGGTTTTAGAACATGGAGGACAGCGTGTGGTAGTAAGTCACTAAATCTTTAAATACCTGTAGATGTGCATGCCACAGGAAAGGTTCAGTTCCCCATTGCCAGCATAGCTTTAAAGCAGTTACTTCTGTGCAAAATCCTGTCCTTTTGTCTGAACTGACTCTGAAGTCTGGTTAGCATGCTGCTTGAGCATCCACAAGCCTGTGGAGCCTACCTATGTGGAGGAAACTGGAAAGGGTGATTGCAGTTTTTAAAACCTTGGTGCTCTTGATGAAAGGTAAAAGTAGTACATATCATCCAGCTCTAGAAGATGAACGGGAAACTCTGCTGTGACTTCTTTTCACCTGTTCACTTACCCATAGCATTTATTTTATTCCTTAAAGCTACCTTCCTAATCAGTTTCTGATTTCAGGATCTCTAGCAGGTCTCTCAAACATAATCACAGACTGGTTTAGGTTGGAAGGGATCTTAAAGCTCATCCAGTTTCAACCCCCCCCTTTCCCCCCCCCCCCCCAGGGGCGGGGGCCCCTTCCACTAGACCAGGTTGTTCCAAGCCCCATCCAGTCTGTTCAGGTGGGGGTGATAATTTGGGACCTGCCTGGCAGATGCTTGCCTAGAGGGTAAGAGGATGCTCAGGATGTTCCTTGATCATACATGTGCTCTTGCTGCTAGGTACAAGACAGAAGCTTCTCTAAAAACCAGCAAAATGTGGCTGCTCTTCAGGAAGAACAACGGGAAGGCTAAATAGGTCAGGTAGGTACAGCTGTAGGATGCTCTTTTTCGCCCTTAGTATGTGCATTTCCTAAAGCTGGAACCCTAAATGATGATTCAGCTGCTGCTGCTCCTTGGGCACTGGAGTGCCCATTCCTCCAAATGGGTACCACATGTGCTCTTCCCTGGTCTCTAACAGAGCAGTACTCAGGATATGTCACCTTGAAACTGTCTATGTAGGCACAAATAAGAAAGCAAAGTGGCTTGGGTGCCTGACATCATTAAACTGTTTGTCCTTCCAATATTTTAAGCTACATTTGTCAGTACTGACCTTTCAACTGAGCTTGGTGAGGGCTTTCTTCTGTCTTGAATAACAAATACGGAACTAGCTGCACATGCTGCTCAGCTGTTCCAGGTGGCTTTTAAAGAAAACACAGATGCTTGGGCACCAAATCTTGTTACACCAGCTCTTGCCTTGTCTAAAATTAGCCGTGTATTCCCAAAGGCTTTTGTCTCTCACCAGACTTCTAACCTAAAGTGACACTTGCTTTCGGCTTTGCTGGGATGCAGCTGCATTCTGTAGCTGTGCACACCAAATGTTGTCTCCCAAAAAATGCTAGGAATTGTAGCAAAACCCACTTGGCTTTAGCTATGGCACTGTGGGTATGGAAGGGGCTAAAACGAATTTTAATCTCTAACCCTCATTTCTTTACCTATTACTAATTTTTTCCCTTTTTTTTCGCTCGGAGGCTAAGGCACCCGTCGGTTCCCAGCCGTCGTCGTGGAGCAGACGCGGGTTTTCTCAATAAATACAAGGATTTCGTGCGGCAGCACCGCTGGCTCTGTTCTGTGCTTGTCTCTGCAACGCGGGCGCCGCGGCCCCTTTAAGACCGGCACCGGCGAGGGTGGTCCCGCCGGGCTGCGCCTGCGCACGGA
>NW_009931607.1:30764-33059 GCF_000696875.1 Nestor notabilis | reverse complement strand
AAGCGTGTCCAGGTCCCTCTGGATGGCAAATCAAAACCATTTTCTGCTTGTTTGTTCAAATGGTCAAAATATTTGACTGAATGAATGTCAAGTAGAATTCTGAAGACAATACTTCATAGGAGGAAAGACAAACCTGCCGTCACCAGGCTCCCCTGTTTCACTGCATTTCAGAAATGGAAAATCCTTCTTGCGTGTCTCCTGGCTGTCATGTGGCAGGGTGGGCAATGCCAGCTGATCACAGGCACAGACATCACCGACTCATATTTCCTTCCACAAGCATGTTACCTTTTGGGTGCTCAGACCCATCTCCATTGTCATGGGTAGTTTGAATCCCTCTGAAGGGTTAAATCAGTTTTTCCTTTAAGTAAGCAGGCAGCACCGGCTGATTAAACCCCAGTATTTATGCATGTGTTTTGCTCATGCTTTTCAGTGAGAAAAGTCATTGCTGTATTATTCAGGTATGCTCCCATCTGGGAGAAGCAGGATTTCTCAAGTCTCCTGTTTGGAATGAGCTGGAAATACCTAATTTAAGCAAAGCGTGTTAAATGCCATATATACTTAAGAATTAGAAATGCCGCTTTTGAGTAGTTACAGTTGAGTGTAGAAACTGAGACTGGAACTCAGATTTTATGATTTTGGAAGCTTACAAGTAAGAATTAAACAATGTAATAAAATACAAAGCAACAATTAACCAGTCAGTCAAGCAGAACAGGCTTACACTTCTGAATGCGTGAGAAGAGAGAATTGGAAAAATACTGTCAATTTTATTTAATTTTTAAAGCTATGTTGGTAATGATGGCACTTAAACCAGAATAGTATAAATAGACTCTCACTTAAAACTTAAACCCACAAAAATGCATGTATAAGTTGGAGTTCATAACGGGCCTGCCCCCTCCTCTCCAAAAAGAAGAACCAAAACTGAAACCAAATGCTCAGTTTGATTATCCAACTGTTTGGCTCAAAGGTGCAACTGGCACGTCTTTCTGTGGGCCATGTGAAACCCAGATGAGCACTGGGCCCTGACAGCAGACACAACTCCCAGGCTTTCCAAAGCTGCAATTCATGACTCACACTGTTACACACGTGAAATCCTGTGTGGAATCATCAGGCCAAGAACAAGAACTCTCTGCAGCAGATACCTGCGCTCCCTCATGTTGCAGTGATAGGCAAGAAAATTATTGTCACTGGCTATTAGAAACAGCTTTTGAACATTTCTGCTTTTCATCTGTATTTAAGAAAAAAACGCTTTCATTTGAGATTCCCCAAAAGCGCATGTTTTCTATGATGTTTCACAGGTAGGAGGGATAATATTTTGTCACTTCCATGGTTTGTGTGATGTTATTAAATACCTGCACTATCATCTAGAAACTGCTGATAGAAGGCTTTAGGGAAAATACCTATTTTCTTTTTGATTCCCTAGTAACAAACATATTGGCAATGTCCAGTGAAGGTTAAAATTATACTGGATCATAGCTGTGTGCCCTGAATATAGGCTTTAAAAGGTGACTTCCATACCCTGCTGAAGCAAGTAACCTTTAGTATGGCTGCTGGGCCAGAGAAAAGGGGGCAACAGCAACATGCATTTGTTTGGAAGGCAGCAGTTCTTTTTTTTTCCTTCAGGTCTAAATGGCAGCCTTGTCAGAGCTTCACCTGGCTCCACTGCTTGTATTTACAGCTTATGAGAGAGCTCAAAGACCCTGGAAATGCTGCAGCTTAAACAGCCACCTTCTTAGCACCCTGCCCAGTGCAAAGCTTCCCTGGCACCTGATTAGGAAAACACTGCAGGGGATTCACAGGAACAGGGGCTGGGGTCAGGAGAAAGCATTAAACCTTTGCATGTAACTTTTCATGTGACCAAGCTGGCCGTCCAGGGGCCATGGGCTCCATTGGCAGGCAGTGGCTTGTGGAGACCTGGGAATTACTATATGGGACTGGGAGAGAATGCCAGCAATGCGCACAGGGCTAGGGGGGAGGATGAAAGGCAAACGCCACTCAGTGAATGAATTCAGAAATACGCATGCAATTTGTGAATGACTACTTTCCCTTTGCTGAACCTTCTCATGAGTTCCTACAGCCACCGGTGAAAGCCTCACAGTACTGTCCCAAAGGCTGGTGCCGAGTCCTTGGTTCTGCCAGCCCACCCCAGCTCCCACCGCCGCACGGGCACAGGCCCCGCGGTGTTCCGGGTGAAAGATGCTACCAGCAACAAGAAGAGCACTGTTCCGGCACGCCGTGCACGCAGCTCCTTGCCAAGGCACAGGCAAACCTCCTAACTGCAGCCACCCCTGGGAGGAG
>NW_009931607.1:0-30733 GCF_000696875.1 Nestor notabilis | reverse complement strand
GGAATGCGGCAGCTCCCACTGGTGGTGGCAATGCTGTGGGGCCATGGTGCACCCATGGCTGAGTGCAAGGGGGGAAAATTAAGGGATGGGTGATTTGGCAATCTGGACCAAGCAGCACCAGAACAGCCCACCTCCACCTCTGCCACAGTGGTGGGGGGCTCACCTGCCTGGTGGCTGGCCTCTGAGACGCCTGCTGCCATCAGACAGGGTGCGCGGGCACGTGCTTCGGAAGCCCATGTAGGAGAGAAACTTGCTGGCTCCTCACGGCATGTAATTTTGGAAAGATGGGAGCATTCACCATCCAGAAATGGTGTCCCTGCAGCTCCTCACTTGGCACGGTAGAACCACCTTTTATTATCCTTCAGGGCTATGGCTGCAAACAAAAAATGCTTTCATTTCACTTTGGCGGCAGCTCAGGTTGTGTGTGCTCTGGCTGCTTCCTTAATTACAGTGGTTGTTGACAACTTCTTCTGATAGAGACCCTCTCTTTGAGAAGTCTTCCCACTCCCCCACTTTTTTTTGCAGTCTGAACATACAACAAACCAGGACAGATTTCTGCAGAAATAAGCTCACTGTAATGCAGTGATTCCCACACCACAGTTACGCTGTGTTCCTCTCTTCTGTCCTCTCAGTTTGTGCTGCTGCTGTTTATTTCCTCTTTCTGGCTGTAAGGCGTTTTATTTATTAGTGCTGGATTTCCTGTTGCCTGCAGCTGCCTGTACTTTACCAGCTCACTTTGCCATTAGAGTCAGTCCGTAGGTTGCTCTCAGCAAATTTGGCTGGTGGTTGTATTAACACTTGATGGAGAAGGGGACTTGCATGGCAGCCTACGCATACAAAACCCCTAAACAAACCAAAAGCTGATATGGGAAGCCCTCACAGGCATAGGAGGGGTCCTTTTTTTATGACTTACTTATGAAGAGATTATGCTTGTTTGTATGGCAGGAACACCTCTTGTTTTGCTTGCAAGCACTGCACCACAAGAGGAAGTCAGCTCTTAGAACTGCACATGGTCTGCAGGTCTGACAGACAAGGGGTTAAAGCTTTGCAATTATTTATATTTCAGACTGTGGACCACATCGTGGTAGAAGCATTGGGTGGACTTTCCACACATGAGGTTCATGAATGACTTCCCTAACCTTCTGTGGACGTTCAACGTCCTTGTAGTAAACACAAAGATTGCTTATATGGAAAGTGAGATCTTCAAGCAAAAAAAATGTTTCACTCCTTTGAACGTGATTTCTTTGCTGGAAAGAGGGAGCAGGCACAAGCTCTTAATGCTCTGTGCGTTTTACTGGCAAGGCCATTTGGAAAAGCTCAGTCATCTGTACTGGGGAGAAGTGCTTCATCTAAGTCTCCGCTGTCCAATATCAAATGGGTACTATTTTAAGTGGCAAAGAATGAGGCTGAAGCAGCACCTAATGGTTATATTCTCTCTCTTGTGTTTTATGTGTGATGGGCTGCCCTAATTATACCATCTTTTCTTTCTGTTTGATGAGGATTTGGGGCCTCAAAACTGAGTAATGAGAGTTAAGGGTGAAGTGAATCTCAAGGCATGGAGGCAGCTGTGGCATATTTTACTATGATGCAGCCGTAGTCCTGCCAGGATGTGATCCTTTCAGATGCTGTTCGTGGTGCGCAGTTGATGGTGGAGAAGCACTGCAGGTGCAGTACCGTTAGACACTTTTCCCTTTGTGTCAAAAGTTTGAGAGCTGCCTAGGAACATTAAATAGGGAACAGTCTTCTCACACCTTCCAGGTAAGATGGAAACAGGAGATCTTGAGCATTTGAATGATGAAAGATCTCAGTGTGTTACCTGCAAATCAGTGTTTTAACCCCAACATTCTGGCCAAATTCCAGCTCTGCTAATTACATCCTGCCTATGTGAAAATTCCCCTGCGTTTGTACACTGCTTTCTTCCCTGCTTGTTTTCAGCAGCTGCATGGAGTTGCCAGGTGCGGCAAGGCGCTTGCCATGTTCCACCTCAGGCCTGGCTGCCTTTCAGCAGGGAATGAAGTGAGCACTGTGCACAGCATTTGAAGTGAGTCTGGATCCTCTGCAGGGAAGGATGCTATAGAAGAAGTGTACCCAAGGGCCAGTGCTGGGGCCTTGTCATAGAAGGTAACAGCATGAAGAGGCCAAAGGCACCAGTGCTGGGATACACAGCAGGGTCATAGGAGCGACAGGAGGGGGCTGCTGCACTGTGATCTGATTTTTCTCCCAGCATCTCTTCCCTACAAGGGCTGGAATTGCTGGTACAGACTGATCTGGTTTTGGCTGACTGACTTCAGGTTTGTTTGCACAGTGGGAGAAGCTCTCAGTCCCACTTACACCAGCCACTGCCAATACATTTCCAGCTTTTGCACGTCTGGTTATCAGTTGGTGTGGACAAGGGAAGCTAAGGGAAAAGAAATAATTCAAAACCTTTAAATCTATAGATCTGTTTCCTTCTCTTCCACTTCATGACTCATGTGCACACTGCGTTTTGCACAGCCCTGTTGAGAACAACTCTTTTCAACTGACCATTAATCCCCCTAGAAAAAACTGACTCATACCACTGGAGAGAAACTGGCTGATGGATTATCCCTCTCTTCTGAAGAGGTGAAAGAGGTGGCTGCAGCAGTTGTCATAGGACTCTGATAATAAGAAGCAGTAAGAAATGCAGGTCACATACAGAAGGATAATGAAATCACATATATTCAATACAGGAGTGACTTACTGGCTCATCTGTCCAATTTTCTTGTCAGCCAAGCTCTCTCTTTGATTATGGCATTTTTACCACAGTCCTGCCTGAATATTATATGGAAGCACATTCTGCCTGAAGATTATGTGGAAGCACATACAAAGATGTTTGAGGTTGCTCCTGATAGTACACTAACTTCACTGGCAGCACAGGAGGTAGAACATGCTCAAAGGCAGAGCCGTGACTTGCTTCTTCCCCATTCCCCTCATATCCCCCTCCAATCTTTTCAACATCTTAATCCCATGGGACAGCAGCTGTGAGTAGTCTCTCTGTTCCAAGGGGAAAAAACAAGGTTATCTCAAGGTGTGATGCCAGCATGTTTTCACTATATCCCAGAAGGGGAAGTACAGCAAGCCTTGAAGAAGGAGGGAATGTGTGTTTGTGGTGTAAGGTTGAAAGCTTGGACTCAAAGACGTGAGCCCTTTTGCTACACTGCCTGTGTGACTTCAGGCAAGGCACAACCTTCCTAGTCTCATTAGCCCTGTCTTTAAACTGTATTTAGTACTTGCTTCATGGGGCTGAGAAGAAGGGGATTAAGCTTTAATTCATTAATGTTTATAAAACATTTTTAAACTTGGACGGAAATTTCCCAGGTATGAAGAGAGCATTAAAAAGCTTATCTCCCTCTCCATCTGCAAATGGTCCTGCAATATGAAAGAAATGAGTGAAAATAGTGCTTGCATTTTGGTATTTATGATATTAAAAAACCTACCCTCCAGCTTCTCCTCTCTATCCTTCCATGGTTTTTAAAAAAGGGAGAGGCAGCAATGAGAAATTTTAGTCTAAACAGTGTGCAGTTGCTCCCGGGAGACTCAAATGCATCTCAGTGGAATTTTCCCTGCCTTCAGCCTTTTGTGCTTCTGAAAGTTCCTGGAACCAGGCATGTGACTCTAAGAGCATGAAACACTTCTGTGTCTGAGCGCTCTACCAAATATTTACAAGATATCCAGATAAAATGGCTACAAGCAAGTTCGGCAGGGTTGGACTGAATGGCCAGTAGTGCAGCACTGCCAAGAAGAAAATCTAAACTTTAGTTAGAACAAAATTAAAATTATTTTTTTACAAAGGTCTCTTCAAAGCACAAGATTGGTAACACTGAAGCCGTAGAACTGCTCTTCCCCAAGGTGAAATGTATTAGCTTTTAAAAGTAGCTTATTGAAATGGAGTAGCTTCCTTGTTGTGATGGAAACTTCCTTGTTAAAGGAGAGCCTGAAGCTGCTTGAGCAGGCATGTAAGTAGGTAGCTGCAGAGTAGCCTGCTCCATGCCGTCCTGTTTGGTGGCTGGGAGTGACATGACATCAGCTTCCACATCCCATCAGCTTCTCAGCCTCTTGCACTGCCGCAGTAAGAGGATGCAGTGCTTTTCAACAGGGGCCACGTGCTCCCCAGGAACTCTCTCATCACCCAAAGGCTGTCTAAAAAACAGCAGACGGTAACCTGCGCACCTCACTGCCACAGATGGCCCCACTGCAACACATTCCTTGCTGGATTACCTACAGCCACTTCAGCAGTACTTCAGACCTCCCATATTTCTGTACAGGTTACTCTGCTTTTCAAGAATTTGCTCTGGGAGGCTTTCCTTGTGACTGCAGAGGACAGCACAAGCCTCTCAGGCCAATGGCGACTGTACATCAGCAGTCAGCACTAAGTGAACCCATGGCTTTCCCTTAGGCATGTGAAGCCTGAGAGCCAGGAACAACCCAAACCTGATCACAGCACAGCCAGCGATGCCTTCAGCAGCCTTGAGCGAGTCATATTCTCTAAGTTTGTAAGATGAGTAAATAGTTCCGTGGTTTGCAGTCATGTTGTGAATACTTTAAAAGTGCTCTGAAGACAGAGGAAGCTAAGCAGCTGTACTACACATCAATCTTCCCACCGTTTGGATTGCTACCTGTTCTCCTTCCACTCTAAACTGCCAGGTCCTAGCTATTAGCAACTCTGTTACATCATCTCTGATGATTTTCAAGGGAGTTACAGGAATAGGACCTCACTGAACTACTGCTTCGCAATCAAGCCAATGAGTGAGTTTATAATTTCTCTTGAAAAGCAGAAGCAAATATTTCACTATGTTATGGGCTGTGGACACCAAGCACTCTTATGTTTGACTGTCAGTTCCTCCAAATTGGTGAGGTGATGGGGTGAACTAGGAAGGCACGTGTGGCCTATGCTTCTTCAGTAGCATGCGTGTTGTTCAGAGACGTTTATTACCACATCACTTAAATAAACCTGAACAAAATACAGGATTTTCCTAAGTTCAGAGTTAAGCATGGCCCCACGCATACAAAGAACAGCACTTAATTTTAAAGCGAATCTTTAAAGAGACAAAAGAAGAAGAATGCTCACTATCTGCTTCACCAGATTTTTGAAAACCAATGTTGTCACTCATTCATTTCTTAGTGACGGTTTCATTTGTCCTTTCTATAGATAGGGTGTATTGCTTGGAGTCTCACCAGTAGTGCTGGGTAAAGCAGCATCAAGTGAAGTATCTTGCAAGGCGGTGTTCCTCACTCGTATGGTCTGCAGGGCAGGATTAGTTCCTTCCCAGGTTAGATTTGTTTGATCCTTTCCATCTGAAACACACAATACGGACACCTCAATGTCAATGTGTCAGAATGATATCACCATTTCCTCCAGTGAACCACTACTTGGAAATCCATTTAATCCACAAAACATACCAAGGTAATTACCTCAGCATGAACTAATTCCACAGACTAGCTGAAAATCGATCAACTTACATGCAACAATCCTCTTTCTGGCTATCCTTCTAGTTACCAGTGTCTAGACTTTCCTCATTCTGGCTGTCAAAAGTATTTGATGCCACTCTCATGCTCTGGAGCCAAACCTTAGACTAGTCCAGGTCCCTCTACCATCCTTTGGCAGAGCTTTCCAAAGGCCAGCATATAATTGCTGAGGACCTTTGCATCACCCTGATTTTCCAGTAAAACTTTCTTTTGTAGTCAGTGCCTATGAACAGAGAATGGGATGTGCAAGAGAACTGATATTTTCTACCACAGCTTATTTTCTACAGTTCAGATACATTTCCTAGACTTAAGCAGAGCACATCTTCCACTAATATATTTTCCAACTACTAGCAAAATGCCTTGAATTCATAGGAAATATTATGGTTCTACCCTATGTGCTTTACTCATATCTAGGCTGAGAGCAGAGTCTGCTTCCTAACCAGTATGAGCTGCTCCTCTTCTAATCTTAGTCCCATCAGTGCCAGTCTGTAAAGTGCTTTGGGATAAAGTTTTCTATGTAAATACAGGATATTATATTACTGTGATTAGACACCTTATGTAAAAAATTGACTGTTATTTGTGAGAGGAGAAATTAAAAAAACAAAATTAAAGCCTTCCTGATCAACCTTCAAGGTGATGAAAAGAACACTGACTGAAGAAACACTGTTATCAGGACCAAAATATCCAAGGTACTAATGAGTCATCTGTCAGATCATGCCATGTCCTTGTGCTGGCTGCTATTAGCTGCACTGCAAGGTGTCCCAGGCCTATTCAAATATGTACTTCTCATCTTCTGATCTCTACAGCTGACTCATTGAGACCAGATCCATCATAACACAGGGAAACTCCAGCTGCCTGAAGGACTCTGCAGAGCAGCCAGTTAATACCTGGCATGATTCCTATTGTTCTGTATCAAAGCTTTGAAGAAAGTCAACAAAGCTGAAAGGAGGAGGGCGAAAGGCAAGGCATTCCACTGCAACAGGCCATGACATTATTATTAACAGAGGTGATACTGTAGAAGAAACACATGGCTTATACAGGTTGTCAAGGGAAGCTGTGTCTCAGTTTTCCCCGTCCTCTTTAGCTCTAGCTCTATTTGTTAACTATATGAAAAGCAACTACACTAGAAAAGAGTTGCTCATATTAGCTGTCCTGGTATCTATACTGCCAATGATGATAACCCTAATGCAGGTAGAAAAAACCCCACTTTTGCCAGTATGCCTTTGATGAATTCCTCAAGGGAAATACACTATACTGACAAAAGCACTTCTAAAACTGCTTAAAACAGCTTTGGCATTTACTGCCAACTATACTTAATTCTAGTGTGAAGCTGGATTGACAACCCAGAAAATGTACAGGAAATCCTTCTTCGAATTTCCTGGGAGAGCCTAAAGAATCAGTGCAGTTGTCTATGCCCTGTCTAGTTTTGGGAGAGGGCTGGCAGAAAATGTGTATGAGAACTTGTTTCAATAGAAAGCTAGGCAAGGGAGTTGGTGAGCAAATTCTTTCCAAAGAAACAGCTCTTAGCAAGCTTTCGGAAACTTTATATTCCTACCCTATTAAAACAAACAAACAAAACCCCCGAACTCCAAAAGCCCCCTGTCTCTGCAAGGGAAAAGAAAACATATATCTTCAGGAAGAATTTAGGCGTTCTGTAGTCATGATGTACTAGGTTAATAAACATTGTAATTCTTAGTGCATCAAAGATAACGTAAAAGGTTTTTGTAATGTCATATTAGCCAACTACATTTCTGAGCCTGACATAACCCAGTAAATACGCATTCTCAATATGCTATAGTTTTCTTGCTCACTCTTTTTTTTTTTTTTTAATTAAATAATGATGTTTAAAAGAATCACAGGAACTTTGGAAGTCTGCTTAACACCACTGATTTTTAAACAGCATCATTCAGGAATTCAGGCCATATGAACCTCAGATTTTGTAAAGAAGCTGGCCATAGGTTTCAACTACAAGATACATTAGTTTTTTCCTGGTTTCCACTAAGATCCATTTTCCACCAAACAGGGTTTGTATAAGGCAAGTTTAGCTGAAGAATGATACTGTCCATCCATATCACAAATTATAAAGCTTAGCATAGCTTTCTGACATTGTTTTTTTCTAGAGTAAGTGCTAGTTTACTAATAGATATTGAACGTTTCCCATTCATTTTGTATGGAATAGCATTACCCAGCTGTATCCTTACCTGAAGTAGGCTGATGCTACATAAAACTGCTTAGCTTTCTATACAGGTTCTGATTCAGGCTTTTTCATTTTCTCTGAGTGATTCAACTGGTGGAACTGGCCTAAATGATTATAGGCAAGCACATGTAACCCTTTCATGGGGCTAGAAGCCATTGCAAAGTTATTTGTAGTGTAGGTATGCAAATCAACTTCAGTTTGAGATAGTCTGGGAGAAGTTTGAGGGGATTTCCCTGCTTTATGTAATCTATTGTTGCTTCTTAGCTTCCTCTATTCACATGGCCAGAAGGCATAAGCATGACACTGCTGGTAATTTCTCAAACTCAATCTGAAAGCAAAGACAGTATGATCAGTGACCTACAGCAGTCTTGCAGCTTTTGGTAAATCCTCAGATGCTGGCTCAATGATATCTGGAATAAAGAAGGCCTGAAAGAGCAGTGGGGGTAATAACACAGATGGTAAGGGCTTCACTTACTGACATGCTTTGAATGTGGTCAGCAGCCAGGAAGATCTATGTGCTGTCCCTCAGATATAATTCTGGCCTACACAGAGCTCTGATTTCACATTTCTCAATCCATATAGAGTGCTCGCACATGATGGGTGCTATCAGTTCAGTATCTGATCAGTGTGGGGCAGTTACAGGATCCCGGCGATCAGACTGAGCATACTGCTGTGGCTGCCTTCCTTGGTCATTCCCATGAGGAGCTGAGGAACAAAACTTGTCTTGCCATGTGCTCACGTGGATCTAGCCCCAGTAAAGATATTCACTGAAATGAGAGGCTGGACAGGCAGAAGCTTTAAGGCAGGTAGGAGAAACCACCTGCCTGCTAGCAGCCCACGGAGGGCTCTGTGCTGCTAAAGCCAGACTGCTTCTTTTACCCAGATGAGCCTGCTCAGTGCTCGATCTCTCTCTTACCCAGTGCATCCTGTTGTGCAGATCGTGGTGTGATTGTTCCAGATTGGAAGATTTATAATTCAGCAACTATCCACCTTCTGAGAAACACACTTACCAAAACCCACAGCTAATGGAAAGACGACAGGTGAAGTAAGCATGGTGACACTGAGGAGGAAGGAAATCTCCCTGCAGTGTACTGATAAAGAATGTGCTTGATATATACTGTGTTCAATCTGGACAATCCGCAACTGGGAAAACACAGGCTTGCTGAAGGAAATTCAGCTCGGAGGCCCTAGGGACTGAATCAGTCTTTTAAAATGCTTTGTTGGTTTTATTTATCACTACTTAATTAGGATGCCTAACCAACACATCAGAAAGATAGTAACTGTTAAATATTCAACCAGCTGACCCTTCAGTTACAGTATGACAATGCTGAATAAAGTTTATGGAAAGCTTTTTCTTCCTAAGGACTCCAACAAAGCCAAGGGGAACTGACTGGGCCAAAAAGAAAAAAAGAGTTAAAAAATGAAAGTAGGGCACTATTGTGGAGACCTGGTTAAAAACCCAAGTCTTGCCATGGGCTCATTGAATGATCCTGGGCAAGTTGTTTCCTGCTCTGTGCTTCAGTTTTTCCCATCCGTAAAAAGAGTACAACAATGTTGACCTTCCTAGTAAATTGCTGAGATGACTGGCTAGAAAAGCAGTAATACATTATTAATTATTTCTTATTATTTCTGAGGAAGAAAAAGCAAAGAGAAGAAGCCACCATCAATCTTTCAGGGTTTTCTTGATCCTCATGAAAAATAAAAAAGCACCATGTAACGTGAATTTCGCACAACAGGACATTTTGGTGAGCCGCCTTTAAAAAGAAATAGTGGGTGCACAATTAAAAGAAAGTTAAAAGGAGGCAGACACTCAGGAAAATGCTCCAGATGGTGGAACAAGTTAGGCTGCCAGCAGGCTCCCACAGGAAGTGGTGAAACCCCTATTGTTTGAGACATGTGAAACAGAATTCTTCAAAGTGCTGGTATATATAATACAAGGAACCGTTGTGTGCTGCCTCGAAAGGCAGTGGTGCTGGGACAACCTGCGAGAGCCACACCTGCCAATTCTACAGTTTTAAGATGATTCTCGCTACTCTGACTGCGAAGAACTGTAGACACTTTCTATCAATATAGCATCTGAGAAACATCTGCCAAGGAGCAACTACACTGTGTTTTTGTAGGAGATAGATTCAGCAACCCTTAACAGATCTTCTTCATTCTTACT
Source organism: Nestor notabilis (assembly GCF_000696875.1). Taxonomy (NCBI): domain Eukaryota; kingdom Metazoa; phylum Chordata; class Aves; order Psittaciformes; family Psittacidae; genus Nestor; species Nestor notabilis. The sequence continues at coordinate 20,888 of NW_009931607.1, read as the reverse complement.
TCTGAACTTGGTATGTCCAAGAGAGGAAAAAAAGCCCCCTCTCTCTGCTTAAGAATTATAGTGTGCATCCTACAGACAGACTTTATGTCCTGTATTACAATCTAATGAAAAACTGGGTGGCTTGATTTTTACAAGCAATGGTTTGCAGAAGAAATACTATGATTTTAATGGGAACCAAATGAGCGATCATTACGTAAACAGCATTATGAGACACAGAACTAATGTTGAAATGTTAAATGCTCTGGGTCAAACTCACCAGAATGGGAACTGGCAGTGGCGTGCTGGAAAATTGGGGTTTCTCCACACTCAAATACTACTGCAAACATTTCCCGCCGCTGCTAATGCTGGTTCAGCTCCTCTGGAGGTAGCTGTGGAGGGAGTCTGACTGCTTCTGTTGTTACTGGCACCTAAAATCTTAAGAATTTCTCTGAAACCCAGAATCAGAGCTTTGGCCCAATTTTATTGATGCAACTTGGTTTACCGGTTGGAGCAGACAGAGGAAGAAAAGTTTTTAAAAGGAGCTTAGAATCAGAGTTGCAATACCTTCATTTCCTCTTGGTCTCATAGCTGCTGGTATACTAAAAAAGAGGCAAATTGATTCAAATGGTGTATGTGCACTAGTGACTCGGTCTTACTTATTCACTTGGCCATGGGGTGCTCCTGATCCCCTCTGGCAGGAACACTGGGGCTGCGAGCGGTGAGGCTGTGCACCCCAGCACCCTCATCTGCTGCCTCTGCACAGGCTGGCACTGCATGCTGCCCCCATCCCTGGCCAGCCACGCAGCAATTTCCTCAGGAATGAATCACAAACAAAAAACCAAACAAGAGCTATTTAAGAAATTTTCTTCTCCCCTCCCTGCAACTGTCCTGTCCAGTATCATATTCCTGACAGTTTATTCTTCAAGAATTTAGTCATCTAAGGTTTCAGTGACTCATGTGATGAACCTTCTACCCATTTCCTGGAAAGAGTCCTGCATGGTGCTCTACACTTCCCTGCCATTTTCCTCGAGGGTCTCATTCTTGTTACATTTTCATATAATTCAGCTTTCCTCCATTTTTGGGGTGGAGGCAGGAGGCAAAAATATTTTGAGTGCACCCACATTTGCAGTGTAACTGGAAAGCAGTGTGGCAAAAGAAACAAAGACGGGCACTGAACCAGCGAGTCTTTTCTGGAAGTAGCTGCCTCTTGGGCTAAATGCTGGTTAGGAGAAAAGGCGCTGCTGGAGGAAAAGCTGTGTGGTACAATACAGTCATGAATTTACTAGGCTGTACCCTGTAAAATGAAAATCAGAAAGATTTGAGAGCTTTCTCAGATGACTGCCTGGGTGGGCGTGACTCACCCTGGGCAAATGCCACTGATGACAAGTACCCTGACACAAACTATTGAATGAATTGGGCTGGTTGTGAACCAAAGTAACCATTTTACATACTTGGGCCATAGAAGTGAAAGACACTTCTATGCAGAAAACAAGTGCTTCCTTTTCCTGATTAAAAAGGAAGTTCAAAAGCTGCTCACAGGCAGCTTGAGGGATACTTCAGCAAACTCTGATCTAAGTGTGGTTGTGCTATGCCTACAGCAGACAGCTGCCTGGACATCAGCAATGCCCAGACCATACTGGAGCACTACCTGTGTGTATTTATGTTACAGTTAAAATGGGGGCTGTCTACTGTTATTCTTCAAATACTTAGAAATGTTTGAGTGTGAGCCCATCAACATAATTGCAGGAGTGTGAAACAGCTTAGCGACAGTGCCATTAAACGTTTATAGACCTGTGCCTCCCATGCCTAACTAAGTCAGCAGACTAGGCATCCTGGCTTATGCTAACTTTCAGTAGGCCTAGTAAAGGAATTTGCAGATCTGTTTGCTAGAGACAGGGCCGACATATCCAGCATTCTTAGAGGAAGATTCCAGTGCTCAGTTATACCAGTATAACTGGCATGTATCCTGGTGTGTGTGCATATATACATGTATACACACACATGAATACATACATGTATAGATGTCAGTATATATACACTGACATGCATCACAAGCCTGTTCCCTTTAAAGGGATATGATGTCAGGTCAAAGTTGACCCAACATTCTTCTTATTAAAAACAAAAACAAAACCCCCCAACTTCTACAAGCCCTGATTCCAACAGAAATGTTTCCACGATTTATTTTAAGAAGGGAACATTCCCCTGCAGTGCTCACCACAACCCAAACATTGCAGCGCTGTGCAAGATCATGAGAATCAGAGAGGAAACTGAAGAATCTATTTTCACTGCTCCAGAAGAGAAATAAAAAAAGTAAACAAACAGCAGAAAAAGTGACAAATAAGTTTTATTTTAGTGATGGCTGCAGTGTTATCTATAGTATGGCTAAGGAGAGTAGACTTGAAGCATGCATACTTTTCTAGTGATTTCTACAAGACGTGTGACTAAGTGTGAGACAGGGACTCTTGGGAGCCACCTAACACTTTAAGGAAGAGATTTATTTTTCTTTGGTTGATCTTTCCTGCTCCTCACACCTTGCCTTTCACATTTGAGAAACTGAACCACAGATTAGAACAAATTGCCTCGCTGTTCTCAAAGCTTGAAAATAATTTGAAGCTTGGGCAAGCTATCCAAGGAACAAATCCCATGTTTGTGAGCGAGCTCTCAAGAGCTTGAAAGTAAAGGGAAGAGTCTTTTTTCTCGAAATATCTGGAGCCCTCTATTCTACAGAAAGGGGAATATGCCTTAAGTGCTACTGCTTGTTTCATTGTCCACGTTTGCTAAAAGCAGCAAGCATTAGAAGCAAAAAAAGAGCACATGGAGGCACAAAGAATACTAAGGGAGCACATACTTTCCTGCTGTAACTACCAACTGCACGCACACACAACACACAGATCCTTGGGCTGAAATGTCTGTGTACTGAAGAGAGAGGAAAAGAAGTGAGTGAAGCCTGCCCAAAAAGGACTATAAGACTAATCTTGTGGCAGATCAGTGATTTCACCAGAAAGTTTTTGGAAGCCATAAACAGGAAATGGTTAAGTAAAAGCAGGTGGAGCATGCTGACTGCAGGAACAACGCAGGAAATAGCTGAGCGTCTGAATGGATGCAAAAAAAATGCTCTTCTGCTCCGTCCTTGGCAGTTGCACTACGCTCCCTCCTCCTCCTCCTTGTCCTCCTTCACTACCCTTATCTCCCCAAGCTACAAAGTCTTGCAGTCTGCAAACACCTTTTGCTTGAGTAATCTGCTCTCCTTGAACCAGCATGGGACAGTTGGGGGGTTCTGCTTGGGAGGCAACAGACAAGAGGGATTCGCCTCCTGTGCAAAGGAGGAGACAGAAGTACCCAGCAGTACCCACTGCCTGCCAGGGGCTTCAGGTCTGAGAAGCAAGAACAGCATCTCTGACTACTTCCTCTGGTGCTGCAGTCCCAAGTGTATTTAGCATAATAGAAAAACATTATTCCTATTGCCTCTTTGATTCTATAGGGCTCCCAAAACACTTTGTCTTAGGAATAATTCTCCATCTCTACTAAAACACAGTCCCTTCTGGGGCAAAGCACTGCAGCTGTTTAACAGCTCACAGCAACATCACACAAGCAGATGGAAAAGAAAGCGAAATATATAAGAAGTGTTCTTTCCACTTTCCTTATAACCCTTCCTTTCTCTCCTCATTGTCTGCAGCAATTTGTGCCAATTCCAGACAACTCCAGATGTGTGTCTTTCCCACCAGTATCTGCGGAGGCTTGGCTCTGGAGACTGGGATCTACTTGCCAACATACTGCCTCTGGGTGCAGTCAGCCCCAAGGGTCAAGTTTCCTCTGCCACATTCATCCCTGGCTCTGCTGCCAGACATGCTGCAGGATGGAGGGCAGACGTGCTGGTAAGGAACAATTCTGCTTTCTTCTAGATGAGTATAGTGTTGATGTAAAATTGTTTAACATAGACAGAACACTCTTGCCTTAAAGTATACGAAAGTCACATTAAAGCTCTAAGGAAAGTTAAGAAAGGAGCATATAGATTAGTCTGAACTATTTTGACTTTGTCTACATTTTAGGCATTAAAAGGTGAAGACATGTTGGCAAACTCTACTCTTAGGTATTTCTTCTCCTCTCCTAGATTTAAATAAAATAATAATAATTAAAAAAATCTGGTTTTTCTTATATTCTGATCAAAGAAAACACTAATGGCAAATGGGCTTCTACGGAGTTACACCTGCACAAACAGAAAGGTTTTTTTCTTGTAGAGAAATCTCGCAAAGAAATCTTCCTCTTTTTTTGACACTGTTACTTTGGCAAAATTACCAGGTGTTATTTGGAATTCAAACTTACGCTGCTTTTTCTATATCTTTTAAAACAGAGAGTTACTATATACAACCTAACACATTTAAAGTTCAACCTCTTAAATTCTAGTCTACACAGGGCCTTTGCAAATAAGGTTCAAACTCACCCTGCCCAATCTCCAATATTCCACACTCCTGCCCAGGCCATACGTCCCCAGGGGTGTCCTGGCAACAGTCATGATCGGAGTCCAGCACTCCACAGCGCTGCTCCCATGGAAGGAGGGAGGGAGCACTGCCTGGGCAGAGGTTGGTTTGGCATCTTCTGCAAGCACCACCACACTCATCTAAAACGCCATGGGGCACAAGTGCACAGAGAGGATGTGTCCTATCAACTTCAGGTGAATGGCAGAACAGCTTCAGGGAGTTAGACCTTGGCACTGACTTTCAGGAAAAAAATAGTCTGTGATTCATATGAATCTAAGAAACTGAGAGAAAATAATTGGAATGAGCTGAGCAAAAATAAACAGGTGTCTCTTTCCTGCTCTTCTCACAGTTTCTGCTTCCCTGCACCGTCACCCACATTTCTTTTTTTTCACTTAAGTTGTTAAGAAGAACGGCAGGAATGAGGTTCCCGGTATAATTACTGTTTGCTGAGAAAATCGCAGCCTGCAGCAGTAATTCCTTTAGTGCTAGAGACAGATGCTGCTGAGGTCTAATCACAGTCTTTCCACTAACCAGGCCCTGAGTCTAATCTGTCATCAGCTGAGAGGCCGCTGGCTCCCACCGCGCGTGTGAACCCGAGCTGCTTGGGTTGTTCCTCTCCCCTCATCCAGAGCCAGGCAGTGCCAGAGGGAGGGTATGTTTCCATGCACTCCTTGCCCTCAGCTACAGCGATACTACAACTCCAATGCACTGCTTATCTCCCCTCCATGCCTAGTATCAGGGCCACTCCAAGCCTCTCTGGAAAGGGCTCAAGTGGTTATTTTCAACTTACAATGCTGCACAGTGACTGCAGTTCAAAAATACAATTTAAACTGATATACGTTGAAGGAGAGGCTTAATGAGAATGGCCTGTAGCTAATGCCTCCTTCCAAAACGTATGGTATTTTCTACTTATTAAGAGGACAAGGCTGCACTCAGTGGTGATCATATAACCTCCATATGTTAACAACAATGACGAAAACCAAAAGAGTGTGAGTGCTGATGAGTACAGAAGTAGGAGGAAGATGGAAAAGCAGAACTGGGTATATTAAAAAAAAAGAGCTGGGAGAGAGCACACATGTAAGGAGAGACTGAACAAATCTCTCCTACGTGTTACACACAGCTGCTGTTGCCATCAAACGTTTTGTATCTGACATTCAAAGAGCCATCTTTGAATTCAAAGCCATCTTTGAATTTCTCTGTGCCGGCGAAAAAAGCTTGAAAAACACCAGACCTCACCAGCTCAGGAGTGCCCCTCTGCATGCAAAAGTCACCATGCTACTGGATTAACATCTTTAGACTGGATTATGGTAATAGAAGGGAAACTGGCTGAAGATGTCTGTTTTGAAGGCATGTTACCGTAGCATGTGTGAACCAGTAAGAATTGGGAAAGTCCGTAAGCTGGTACCCAGCTTACAGCATTTGTAGATTTAACAGGTGCCCTGAAGTAGAAAGGGAGGTACTAGGCTTGGGAGAGCAGACTAAATAGCCACATTTTTCATAACTAGCTCTTAAGAAAAGCGTAAGGGAACAGAGTAGCTCATCATTTCTGGTCAGAGGCAAAAGCATATTAAACTAGATGACTTTCTGTAGCAGCCTGTGGCCAACTCAATTCCATTGTGTTCAGCTTTTTCCGAATCTGCACATGGTAGTGGGGCACACACGGTAATACTCACTAGATCTCTGCAGCAAAAGCATGCCCGGCAGCTTCTCAGCCACTGACAGACCGAGGGGAACAGAAAGCGTAGTATGATGTCTCAGTGAGGGGGAAGGAGTGACTCACACAGGAAGAAAAACAAAGCAAAGATGAACTTCGAGCATAAGAGGCAGACTGTTGGCTGTAAATCAGTTTTCTTGCACTCAGAAGGGTGGGTATTATGGTGAGAGGAGTTGTACTTGACAGTAATGGAAGTCCAAGGAAGTTTGATTACGATTAAGTAGCAGCCACAGGCCAACACAGAAAAGAGGCTTTAAGGCAAAAATCAAAGACAGGAAGTGACTAAGTGGGTCAGAAGCTGTGGGTAGTGAACTGGACAGATTAAGTAGGACTTGGAGCAAATAAGTTAGCTCTGCTAATGGCAAGTGATAACACTTACAGTGTCACCAAGTTTAACAAATCTGACTCTGAAATCACCTTCAAGGCCTTGCTAGCAAATCAGAGATTGCTGAGTTCTAACAGTATCTACATCTGAACAGATATTGTATGCTTTAACTGGAGATTGGCTTTACAGCCACTTTCTGACCCTGCCAAGCTTCCTATAAATAGTGTGCTGTTTTGTCTGAACAGGATTTCTTTTTAAAGAGCCAGGAAAAATGAGCTGACTAACAGAAACTGTGAGACTCTGAGAAGGGCCACTGCTGCAGGTTGAAAAGACAGATGCCATCAAGAAACTTCTTTCCACCCCTAAATTCAATAAGTCTTTGATTCAACAGCTTTGTTCACATCCAGGGCAGCCGGAAGAGAACAGCCACCTTGTATTTTTGTACCTGATGAGAAAACCCCAGATTGTATGTGTGCACTGGGACAGTTCAATGTGTGTCTACTGCAACTTCAAAGAGGCTTTCAATGCTCTTTCAGATGCAGGGTGTGAAGAAGGGTGAGAATTGCTAAAGCTAGCCCCATCCTCATTAAATCTTTGCCCTCTCCGGAGCAAGCATGCGAGTGGAGAGAATAGAAGATATGCATGAGCAACTGAGCATCTGTGATCTCATGACCTTTGACTGTTGTATTATGGGAAATGTATTCTCTGGTTGCTATGCTTTTCTAATTCATTTGTATCTTCCTTCAGTGACTCCCTTGTATTTTCTTTGGTGCTCCTGTGTAATGGTTTCAAGGAACCACAGATATCTCCAAGTTAAGCATGCATACAATAGCTGTAATTAAATGTTTGTGAGTATCCCACAGTAATGCAAGGGAAAGGGAAAGCAAACAGTTTTGTACTCACTTGTACCTATCCTTTCTGAGCCCTGGCCTGGGTGGAGGCATCTGCACCACTGCCCTTAAGTCCATTTCTAAGCCTTTGTGAAATGAAGGCCATTGGGTTCTGCTGCCCTGCATGTAAGCACTTCAGGCATTTCACTCCCATTAAAAAAGCTACAGATCACCTGTGAGAGGTAACTCTGAAACCTTTTAGGCTAGGCTAGAAGAAATAACAAATAAATTAGGGTAGACTTTTTTTTACTCCACTTTGAAAAACTGGAGAATAAGGTTAAAAATACTCTCAACCATTTCTTAAAATACACTAAGGTGCTATAGGGAGAGTAGCACAAAAGCAAAGGTTTTGATCTTCTTCAATATTCTGAAGTTAATATTTTCTGTTCTCTATGCCATTGGCACAATCTCAGTCTTGGTGCTACCTATTTATTACTTTTTAAAATTGGGGTCTTTCTTTGCTTCTTTTACAAGTGCTTAACTACATCATTTAAATGTACAGAAGAAAGCTGAAAAAGATTTTTGTTTTCATTTCAGACATTTAAAATACATGAGGGAAATGAAATTTGGAAGGGGAACTTTCATCATACAAAGATGGAGGAATAAGAAACAGGATGCAAAGGTTATCAGTCAGTTCCTTAAGTCAAATACAAGACAGCACAGAAAGTAGTGAGTTTGTTTAGAGGAAGAATCCTTCTTTCTCTTGTCTGATATGGCAAAGTTAACAGTATCTGCAAGGATAACCATGAGGCCTAATAGTAGTGATTATTGCTAATACTTAGTACTAGTATAAAGTACTTGTCTTGAGTTTTTAATGACTGACATAATTATTATTTCACAGTTGACACTAGCTAATTTGAAAACACTTTGGCCTGGCAAATCCATCCAATACTTCCCGGTGACTCCCAGGGATAACATGCATTAGAAAAGGTAAGAATACTTATAAAACAGCAAAGAAAAAATAAAGGCCAGTTTGATGAGAGAATAAAGAAACCCAGCTTCTAACTTTGATCTTTGGCTATTTTTCTGTGCTGAGACCAGAAGCATTGCCAGTTTTTGCAGCCTGTTACACTGGATTTGGGCAGAGGTTGCACTGAGCAGGGGCCTAGCTTTGCTGGAGCTTGAGCTCCAGTGACTTTCAGGAGGGAACGGAAAGCATGGGTTGTTTCCTTCACGTAGCTACGCACAAACGACAGCAAGGTTGTCTGAAAAGATTGAGAACTGCTGACACTAGTAACAGGAACTGGCAGCTGCAAGGGAGAGTAGGAGTGGGATGAAAAGCAGTCTTACAAAGCGAAGGAGGAAAGGACAAGGCCAGGGAAGATCTAAATTGGAAGCAGCTAACAAATGCTGACAGAGACTTCTTTCCTCAAGGGCCTGATCCAGAGCGCATTCGGGCCAACGTAAAAACTCCTACAGGGATTTTTGAGATACTTGTAATGAGGATTTCTACTACTTGTCCTTCTCTTAACCTGCAGTCTGCATTTCCAGTCTGCATTTCCATTGCATCTTCACAAGACGCTTCTTCAAATTATACCTCGTTTTGGTGACAGTTGAGAGTCACAGAGGTGTGTGTAGAAGAGGTTGATCTACATTTCAACCTCCTCCATCTCTGCCACGTCTGCCTGATGCCTTTATTCCAGCTCATCAGTATGGATGGCTCACTACAGGAACTGTAGCAAGGATGCAGTGTAATGGTGCAGAGAAGGCAAACAACCTGGGCTTTTTGAGGTTTCCTGCTCTGATTATGGAGAGGTTCTATTTTTGTTCTTTGTTTTTGAATTATTTACTCAAGTTGTCCTGAGCACTTTACTCCATGTAAACAAAAGCTGGAATATACTCATGTTTATAAGCTCAACAGCTCCATCAGTTTAATTTTTATTCATTGTCTCAGACTATTCTGAATGTCATTTATATTCTTTTGCTTAGGACTGTTTGTATCTCACCTGTCAGTCTTCTAAATGAAATGACTGGCAGATTGACCATCTTCGTTGCTTCTCTGTCTCCTACTAAACTGCAGTTGTGAAACCCTGGCATCAAAACCCAAGTTACTCTTTTGCTTCCCATCCTATCTGGTACTCTGTGAACTATTTCTGTCCTCCTCTGGTAGTGACAGCTGATTTGTATTACCAAGGCTAAGGCCAGGGAAATTGCTGCCTAACTTTCTCCCAGAGGGACGAGGTTTTATGGATGGCAGTCAGTTAACTATCTTCACTATACAGGTACCAAAAATACCTAGCCCATTTCTGTGGCACTTAAGGACGATGGGGATGACGGTGCAGTAATCGTCATCAAGACCTTGGGCCACCATAAGTACATTTAGACTTCTCTGGCTTTGATGTTCCATTTCCCTTTAGTAAGCCCTAACTTCTTTTATTCTCCAAATACATAAAGGACTTGAAGCTAAAGCTCAAAGTTCAGTGCAATCCCTTAACCCCGTGACATAACCAGTGCAATTTATTATAAAATGTCCATGTTCCAACCCCCCCGCCCCCCAGCTCCCCTTTTTCTGCTTCCTTGGGATAAGGAGGGAAAGTGAGAAAACAGTGATTCGTTATTTCTTTACAACTTCTTTTTATTAGCTAGTTCTAAAGTGGGGGTGGGGTGGGGGGTGGTTTGTTTGCTTGTTTGTTTTTAAAAAAACATCCCATCCCTGGCAGAGAAGCAGCTGCAAGCATAGCAGAGCTATCTGTGCACTGCAACTGCAATGTTCATGCTGCTTGTCACCCTGTTGAGTCCCCAAACAGACTAGGAAATAAGAAGATAGAAAGGCTGAAAAATGAGAGTATAAATGCTCTGCAGGGAGCTGGTAAGACAGCAAAGTCATGATGGTGGAAAGGAGAATGTCAAAAGTTAATCCCAAGTGTAATACCTTGGAGGCCAGATGCATGTTGTAAGAGGTGGTGTTCATCTAACATGAACAACATATTTATGTTTTGTTTTCCCTCGGTGAACTTTAAGGTAGGCCTTAGCCAGTGAATGCCGCATTCTCTGTGAATGCCTTGCATGGCCTGTTGTTGCCTTTCCAAGTTTCTTATTCAATAGCACATTTTTTCCTTGTTTTTAAATGCTTGCTGGGGTCCTAAGAGGAGGAGTTTTTAACCTAACAATAAAACACCTGCATTTTATTAAGACTTGGGACTTAAGTTCCACCTCCCTCAATTTCACTGAAGTGTTGCCATTAGTCAGGTTAACCCTTTCATAGTCAGTTTTGCTCTGAAAGTGAAGTTGTATCTCTGCTACATGTAGCCCAATTCCAGAGTCCTACAGATGTGGAGGAAAGGAAAACCAGCTCTAAGAAAGACCTAGAGGGCTCCGTCCAATGCTGATTGGCAGCACCCCTAAACCAGAGCAGCAACATCTACACCCTCCCTAGCACAACAGCACTGCATCAACATGTCCACTAGCAGGCAACATGAAGTTTAAAACTAAAATGTTCTTACCAGCTTCTCTTGTTTTAAGAGTGAGATTTCTAAGTTGTATCATAGAAATTTCATTCAACTAAATGGGAAAATTTATTATTCTCCCTGTTCCTTCCCTTTTCCCATTCTATTGGTGACTTCTTATATAAGAAGTGGAGCAGCACTACACGGTGATTTTTGTGTCTGGACCTCTGTGTGTTTTATTGTCCCTAAATTGGAGAAATGGCAGCATGTAGTCATGAAGTAATTGCCCAAATACATGTGGCAGTTTAGTAGAAGGGCTGGTGAGTTTATTTGTCAATGTACTAAACAACTGCCCTGTTCCCTACTTAATTTAGCTTTTTGATAAGTCCTCTTCACGCACATCACAGAAACATTGCATGTCACACAGCAATAACTGCTAGCTATTTTACCAAATATGATCGGTTCACTGAAGACAAGAGAGACTAACTTACTGTACCCAGCCAGAGATTGAGGATCTGTACACCACGACTTCTCTGATTCCATCTCTGTTGCTATCTATGTGCTTATGGACATGTAACTTTAGTTCTTTATGACTCAGCTTTCCATCTATGCAAAAGAGAAATTCTTCACAGCCAGCAGATGAATCAAGAGGTCATAGACTTCTGAGGTTATTCTGGCTTAGTCATTCACCTTAGGACTTCAGTGGCACACCTATACAGGGATAATTGTACTAATAGGCATCAGATCTGTGTGAAGAGAACAGGTACATCAAAGGTTTGAGGTTTGGAGACACTCAGATACCATGTCTACAGAGCCATACAAATTCCTAGGATAACCAGGTAGGTAAACAGAGAAATACTAGTTACTACCCAAATACTTGTCAGGTATAATTCATTCTATCGTTGGTTATTATTTATTACACAGTCTGATGTATTAGATACTAGTGCAATTTATATTAATACATCCCTACAATACTAGTAGAGGAAATACTATCATATACTGTGGTAGTCATTAAAGGAAATGCACAAAGTTCCTGTCATTCTTGTAAACAAGTAATTTCCATTCATTCCTACATACCAGTATATGATTTTAAAACTATGTAGATATCAATAATCATTGGAAATGGCCTTTATAATCCCACATCATTGCTATCGCTATTACATAGAATGTCATATGATGTGGATATCCAGTAGACTGGGACACATAGAAGCAAAAGTCATCTGCTGTGAGAGTAGCAGACAGCCCCTGACTTAGTGATAGCTCTGACCACAAACCAGGGAGTGTACACTTGTGTGCCTGTTGAGGAGCACGCCTTGCCTCACCTGCCATTTGGAAAGACAAAGGATGAACATAATTTATAGAGATAATCTGGAGCAGAATGTTTCATACTTCAGTCATGACTCACAAGATTCTTACTTTTCATTCAATGTAAATATGCATAAATATTCTGAATTACTTAAAAAAATACATGTAAACAGCTTTTCAAAGTCTCTCTTAAACCAAATTGGGGTAAATCTCACATTGTTTGAGTTTACACCTTTTAACTAGCTTTAGGAAGCTGTGATTTACATTGCTGTGTAAATCACATCTGCTCATAAGCTGTGGTTTGAAAACATTGCACATCTGTGGTATCAAATGTGTGCAAATTAGAGAATTATATGACATTACCAGTCACTTACTTACATGCAAATGTAAGTTAGCTTCATTTTTTTGTGCAGTATTTGAAGTCATATTATTATATAGCATAAACTACAATAATCTACTCTCTACTTAGGTAGTGATCCAAACAGGGATTTGCAATCCCTTTGCAATCATTTTCACAGAGCCATATAGTCAAGTACCCCAGTCAGGAATGTAAGTTACAAACTGTTATATCCCCTGAAGCATGCTTATGGCCATTCTTTATAGGTGGCCTGGTCACCATACTCATTACTTTGAGTAAATAAAAGGTGGGGGTTGTATTTTGGAGTTGTGTTTGTTGATAAAAGAGGTATTTTTTTGCAGCAATCTGAGAAAAGAGGTTTTTCAGCTTTACTTTCATCAGGTATCTGTGGCTTCCTTTTGAAGTTGGTACCAGATTGACCAGAGCCAGCATCTTACAATCCAGGGTCTAGAAGCAGGGAGGTGGTACAGTCAATCACTCACAGGGTCCCTTCCAACATTACAAAAGGGATTCTTCCCTGTGACAGGCTTGCTGTATTTTTATTCCGCTGAGTGTCTCAAGAGAGAGTATGACTAAGATTTTCCTTCTTATATTTCATAGTCTTGCTGTTATTTTCACCTCTTTGTATACAAGTTCTTTTAAAATCTATTAATAAAAAGTTCTGCTTTAAATTACAAGTTTTTTTCAGTCTTGACTGAATTTTCCTTTAGACAAATACTTCTACAAAGCTTTCATCAGAAGACCAAACATTATTTATAATCACCATTAATGAACCCTGACAAAACAATTATGCAGAAGCTATTACCATCTTTACTTTTCATAATAAATTGCAGCTAAATTAATACATGACTCAATCAAGGCTGTGCAGTGAATTAATGTTAGCAGCTGGAAGTGTAGCCTAGGAACTTTGACACCCACATGCCTGCTGAAATTGTATGCCCTGAAAACACCAGGACTGTCTCAGACCCACTCTGCACTACCAACATTCCTCTCATATGACTGAAGAGTTTTTGGGCTATGAAAATTAAAGAAAAAGAAAAATAATGTATATCATTGTCTGATTCTACATTGTTTCCCTCTCTGAGGCTAAAAGACTTTTTTTCTTGTTTTAATTTTTTCTTACAGTAGATATTGGCAGGCTGAAAGTTGAAATAAAATAGGAAAAAATAACAAGCATATTTTGAGTGATTACTCAACTGGGGTTCTTTGTGACAGGAAATGCAGCTGCGTGACTAATGGGCCTGACTTTCTCTTGGCTTCCTTCCCCCTTCAAAGATCTTGTTTACTGCCCCAGCCAAATTTATTTTTTTTTAAATTGCTAGAAGCTAGCAATTTTCCAGGAAAAAAAAAAATCTTTGCAAGAGGCAAAGGCAGTAAATCTTACAAAGATCAAGGGCTGCAGAGCTCCCCCCCATCTATTCCTTTTAGCCTTCCAGGCTCTTGAGTCACGTCATACCTTCCCCCGCTCCACTCCGAACATGTGTCTAGCAGATCTTTCTGCTTTGGTGAGGAGAGGGAGTATGCACATCACATTTACAGCATCTAACACTGGAATTCATAAAGGAAGGACTAATTCCATTAAGGAAATCCAGGGGCCTCCTCAGCCTCTTGCATTTTGTCTTTTTTTTTATTCCATCTTTCTTAACAGCAGTTGTGTGCCCATACTCCATAATGACATGGCTGTTAAGTGTGAGCTATTGAGATTTGACACAGCATAGTTGCATTAGTAAGGGGGCATGGAGCTTTAAATGTTGTTTGCATTTGGCCTGCTTTGTAAGTCTGCTTTGTTGAGCTTCCTAGGTAACAGCAGGCCAGAGCCTGAACCTCCCCTGAACTGGAAGGGAATTGAAACCAAGGTTCATGGCAGGTCCTTGTCCCTGTGATTCAGTGCAATGAAACCTTGAGTTCCCTCTTGGTAAAGGGGGGTGTTGAGCACAGGCTTAGATAGAGTACCTAAACAAGCAGGGTCTTGTCATCCTCTGGAAGGTGTCAACAGGAGATACACACCTGAAGGACAGTGGTACTGAGCCCTGAGGAGGGGCATAGTGGGCTGATGGAGGTGTCTGAGCCATGAAGAGCCCTCAAGACTACATGCTCCATAAAGCAAACATGACATTTACTGGCCTGAAGGTGGAAACTGGTGCAGGACCCTGGGTGCTGCCAGCAGCTGCACCACCACCAGCCATGCTGCAAAGGAAACAGGTAAAACTCAGGAGTAATAGTGGTGGGTTTATTCCTGCAAGGGGCTTACAAACTCAGCCAGGCAGGTAAACAATAACCTCAAAAACCATAATCTAAGAGAAGTGGGGAGCCATTCTTCAGCCAGGCCCTTCTCTTTGGAAAGCTGGGGGATCAAGTCATTGAAAAAGAGTTGGACGGCTGCTCCACATCTACAATGCTGGCATGATTCCCTGTGCCCTGTAGCAGAGGCTAAAAAAGGAGGTGAATATATTCATTACCATAAACTGCACAGAGAAGCCATCAGAATGGGTATGCTAAAAAAAGAGATGAAACCTTTGCTTATGAGTAGACCTAAAAGAATGGAATACATGTGTACAGAGGGATCATTTTCCACTACCTACAAGAGGAAAAATCTCTGGGGAAGTGGCTGATGCCAAATAATTTCTTATGCTTCATGTGTCAGCAGGGTCTGGCAGAAACCCTTAGAAAACAGAGCACGCATTTTGTGCAAATTGAGACTCACAATTTCTGGTGATTTGGATTGCTTCACCAAACTTGAGACGTTTCTCCAAAAATACAGCAGATGTCTGATGATGTACCAAGTTTTCAGCATTTACACAGATCAGATGATGTTAGATCAGCAGAAAAAAAGAACAGAATAACACAGTAAAAGGCTTCAGAACTGTCCTGAAAAAAAACCCCAACCCTAAGGTGGGCTAGACAAAAATGTTAACTTCTCACAACAGCTATACGGCGTTGGGGAGAGACATTACCATAGCAAAGCTAACAAAGGAGCTGGACTGGGTGCTGAAGTGATGGGAGCAAGAATTCAGTGGAATGGGAGCTCTGTGTGCGTATTACCTGGCTGCATGACCTGCCAGCCCCAGAGCACTGCTATAAAAAGACAAGCAGTAGACTTTGACTACAAAGCTTAACAATTCCAGAAACTAAAGAAGGTTGTTAAAAAGGATGTGGCCCTGTGGTATCTCAACACTACACATGAGACAGAGTTGTCCCCAGTTGTCTTGCAGCTATACAGTCAAAACTGGAGGTCAGTCAATTCTGTGCAACGAATGCTAATAAAAGCTGAGTGTCAGTGCATTCAGTTAGGAAGGATTTGGCGCTTGTCCACAAATGCAGAAAGTTTCCTATCTTTTTTTTTTCTTTTTTTTTGTAATGAGAAGCCTGCATTAGAAAACTGACCATAAGCCACTTACTGCAATAGGCAAAATGGCCTGGCAAAGCCCCCTTGCCTCGTGAATACCAGAGTCTGGGGTTTTTTTGTCGGTTATGAATTTATGATTTGCAGATTGGGAGAGATTTGGTGGGTTCAAACTTAATCCCTAGAGCATTTGATGAAAAAGCAATGATGCAAAGTCCAGAGCTAGACTTTGTATGTGATGATTTGCTTAAAAATTTTGCTTATCATGGGGATAAAACCTGGGGGGAAGTCTATGAGCCTATCACTGAGAATATGCTTGTTGCTGACTTCAGATGGAGCATGGATAGTGTTATCTTGGCTAGGAAAACTTATATAACCTTTCTCGTTATTTCTACTTCCCTGAGGTAAGTTTACTTGAGGTAGTACAGCTAAACAGGTGATAGGGTATATCAAGCTTATCATTACTACACATCTGGTACCTGCTAAGGTAAACAAGGTCTGACAATGCAGCAGGAATAAGTGTAAGATGTCTTCAGTAAAATAAGATTTAGCTCTACCACTCTAGTTCCAGTATTCCTAATCAGCAAGTTGGAAATAGTGCCAAAACAGATTGGTTACTACTCAGAAAAACTGTGGATGTGATCTGGTTTTACATCTGTTATTTCAAGGTGGAACTCACAAATGAAGTAAGTCAACTACTGACATTTGCTTGACAAAGAAATAAAATAAAATAATTTTAATTCTTGCAGTCTTTCAATTCCCTGCCATCTTCAAGGGTGTCATCAGAATCATGGGGGTCTCGAAGAAGACTAATGAAACAGAGCCAAGACACGAAAACCTCAGAATAATATGATCTGCCACCCCAACAAGTGTGGCTGTGATGTTCCAAAGACATAAACAACACTGCCCTGTTCTCAGGATTCACTGAGCACAGTTTACATGATGTTGGTTCTAATTATTTGCAATCACATATTAGCACAACTTCTCGAAATTTTGCCTTGGAAAACTCAGTGACTTTAGGACGTCTGGCATTAACAACTGCCCTTTCCAGTATGAGAATCTGAACGAGGTGCTGCAAAGTTCTCATTTTATTATGAACAGCTGGATGAGAACAGATGCATAATAAAGCAAATCTTTCACAAGCAGCCTAAGCACTGGATGCACAATAAAGACAACTGCATTACAGCCCAAAGGTGGCTGCATTTGAGCCACAGCAAAGGAATCCATTTATAAAGAAACCTCTCAAGCACTTCGGGATGAAAACACTATACAGAATCAGCTTAATTCACTCATGTGACAGACTCTCATTTCATACTGTTTTCCTGGTTTTGCTATGCCAGTCACACTGCACTTCCAAAGTCCTTGCTCTGTGCTGGAACAGCAGTCCACCACATTCAAAAAAGCCAGCAGAATAAAAAAGCTTGTGCTGTAAATAGTTCTCATGTGTGCAGCCTGCCCATGCTCCAAAACTGTTCATGTTCCATTTCTCTCTGTCTCATTAACAAGTGGCTACCAGTAATCTGATGTCATTACTATGGTTTTGAATGCTGGGTGTACTTTACCCATTAGTACCATGTCCTAGGCTCTGGGTTCTGTTGCATGACGGTTGCCTTGCTTTCAGGCTCCTGGCTGCCTTGGTTGTTTTGACCTTGTTCCATTCCAAAGAAGTCCTGCAATTCTTCCACCCTTTGCTACTAAAAGAGAGCTCTTCTCTTGCAGTTTTTATATTAATTCACTAAATAGTACAAAGTAGTTTCATGAGCTAACCTCCCTTACGGCTTTTTGCAGTTACAGAGTGGAGGAAGATGGACAGCAAGTAACAATTTTGCAAATAAAAGTGAGGGAATTGCCCACAGTTTTCCATGTATAACTCTCCCTGTCTGTGTTCTCAGATCAGCTCTGTCTGTGATAGCTCCCCTTTCACATTGCGTCTAGTACAGAACAACTCATTCAAATAGTATCAGCAGGCGTGAAAATCACACCCACACAACTGTTAGGTGCCCAAGGTCATTCACTTTCTCACTCTGCAGCAATGATTCAGTTTGGTGACAGCATTGTGGCCTTGAGGCAGAAGGACTGGGATATTCCTTGAGGAGGAAGGACTCACAATGAGGGTAGTGTACATCATCAGACAGTGCTCTGCATCCAGGAGGGCTGTGGGCAGCTGGGGAGCCCCACTGGCTGCTGCAGCCAGAAACTGGAGTCTGAGCTTTGCTGAAGGCATGGGCCTGTCACACATTCTGTCCTTCATCTGTCCTTTTGAAAGTCATGCTTAGCCATTATAGCTGCTTGGGGAGACAGCGGTTCCCCACACAAGCTCTCGGGTAGCTAGTAGAACTGGGATTATTGCAGTGGTTTGGAGAACAAGGAAATTATATATTGCCAGGCTGGATAAAATCTTCAGGTTGACGCAGGCATAGCTCCTGCCAGATGAAGCATTTGCACCTGGAAATCCACAGAAGATTGGTGCTGGAGCATTTGTATTGCCATCAGCAGGGCAGCAGCTCGCCTGCACGTACTCAGATTCCCGGGAGGCCAGGGCTCCGGGCTCCTCAAGGAGGTCAGTTTTTTATATAGTAAAGCAAACAGTTTAGCTAATCAAGGATTTTTTTTTTCTTTTCTTTTTTGAGGCTGTTGGCACCCAGCCCTGTTACTTGCAATCTTTAATTTGTACTGTGGCTTCCTTTTCCCTGCTGCCTTCTCACTCACTCCAATTTTCCCACACACTTATTTCCTAACTCTACCTCTTACAGAGGTCTTCATTTATTTCAGACCCAAATTTATCTCAATCCTACACAAAGCTGCTCTTACCTCACCATTTATTCCTGTAAGTGACTGTCATCAGAAATTCATGAGCTTAAAAAGTCTATGAAAAAAAAAGGTGCTATTTTTTGTGTTGTAGAAAATAGTTGGTGATAACTCATGTACTTACGAAGTCATTTTATTCATATGTGCTTATAGAAATTGATTGTGGATTGACTTAGACCTTTTCTTTGGTTATACAGCTGCCTGAGTCTCAAAACTGGGGTTTTAACTCTTTTTTTTAAAGGATCTATGTATGTCCATGGTAGGGGCAAGCTGCAAGCTACACATACTACTCACAAGCTGGCCATGAAAAAGCCTCTTATCATACAGCTTCCACTATAAGGGAGCAGATTCTGATGAAACAAAGTCATATTTTGCCAGATTCCCCTTCCCACTTCCATGCTGCTAAGAAAAAAATGGAAGAAAGAGGCATTTTTTCTGGTGAGCACAGCTACACAGTCCATAGCACTTACTCTGTGTAATATGTGTAGAGAAACCAATGAAGGCAACATGCAAATAAACATCTCAACTAAAACCACAGCCAAATCCCAGTAAAAATATACAGGTGTCTAGTCCCTGCTTGTCAACACTGCAGAGGCTTGCTTGCTCAAAGGCTGATAATAAGAACATGGGTGGGAAGTGACCCACCTGGTCACCAGGTTCTGCCTTATGAAATCACCTTTAAACGGTCTTTTCTGAAATGCTGCACAGAACCCGAAGTGTTCCTTTAGTCTGCATGTGCTCTAGGAACCATAAAATACCACCGTCCTTTAACAAATGCACAGCCTCCACTGCACATGTAGATCCACCTGATCTCATCTCATTTCAGGTGAATACTTCTCCTCCTTCCCTGCGGCTATTTCTAAACCTGTTTCTACAAAACTCTGCCTCTGCCTCTGAATGGAGCCCAAGTTGGCAGGGAAGCACATTTGAAGCCACAAAGCAATCTGTGAACAGCTAACGAAGCCTGACACACATTCCACATATTCTCATATGAAGAACTATTCCTCATAGCCACTTACATGCAGGCCCAGCAGGGTTTTAACTAATTGCAGTGAGAAGGGAGCTAAAAGCATGGTGACACACTGAGCTAGCAGGCAGTGGATGGCCTGTGTGCAGGCCTTCTGCAAGGCGGCAGATCACATTCCAGGTCCAGCACACAACAGGCTGCCAAAAAGAAGTCCTTCAGATTGAACAGAAGTGGATTAACAGGATGAACAGAACCTTAGGAAGCAGATCCTGCCAAGACGTGTGCTGCACATGCTCTGTGAAGCAGTTGGTCCACTACTTCTCATTAACTTCAGAATCCACCACTGAAGAAAACACAGCTCTTTATAGGGTGGGATGTATTTTAAAAGAACAGTTGGTGCAGATTCAACCAGTATAAAGCTGCATAGCTCTATTAACTACCAGGGGTGTTGCTGATCTATACCAGCTGAGAAGTTGGCTAATATTGTCTTGGAGTCACCACCTCTCCCATTTGTAATTGCCAGTAGAAATGCTGGGAAATGCAAGAAGAAATGAAAAATGGAGCACGTTTATGTGAAAAAGCTTCGATGCAAAACAAATGTCTGCTCACTGCACAAAAGCTGAAATAATACAGCCGTTATTGGAACTGTGCTACAATAGAACAAGCTGGATGAGTCAACCAGCAGTGCATCTAATCTCCACTGGCTGCCTTTCCGGTCCCCAAGCTCCCCATCTATTTTTATCTCTTCTTTTTTTAATATACTTTTTGGTTTACAAGCAATAAATCCACAGCTCTTTGGTCCCCTGTGTGCACTCTTGCCGGCAGGCCACTCAGCATGTAGGATGTTACCCAGACCATTTTGGCTATTAGACCACAGAACATGGAGGCTAGGACTCAGATTCAAGAGACTGTGGCCCAGAGCACAGCAGAGGCTACTGAGAGCATGTTGCACAACAAAGTTTTCTGCACTGAAGGCAAGTGAGCACCACACAGGAGCAGTGTGGTGCACACTTCACGTGGCCAGAGACAAGGTGTGGAAGTTAACAACAATTTGTTCCTGGTGCACATGATTGTTTGATGAAGCTCTGGGGCCCCTAACACAAGAGGGACGTGGACCTGTTTGAGCAAGTCCAGAAGAGGGCCACAAAGATCATCAGAGGACTGGAGCACCTTTGCTATTGAGACAAGCTGAGAGAGTTGGGCTTGTTCAGTGTGGAGAAGAGAAGGCTCAGGGGAGCCTTTATAACAGTCTTCTAATATGTAAACGGGGCCTACAGGAAATCTATAGAGGGACTTTGTGCAATGACATGTAGTGACAGGACAAGGGGGAATGGC
>NW_009931606.1:3002-3205 GCF_000696875.1 Nestor notabilis | reverse complement strand
GGTCCCGGCGGCGTCACTACGGGTCACTCCTAGGGGACAGCAGAGAGGGACACGGTCAGGCTTTGAGGACATGAATGGGCACAGCCCTGTGGCACCGGTCCTGTGACATCCGCTCTGCTCCCCCGGGAAGAGCCTCCACATGTGGAATCATTCACGGGGACACGTCCTCAGACACCCCGAGCTCCCCACATCCCCTAATCGAG
>NW_009931606.1:2267-2606 GCF_000696875.1 Nestor notabilis | reverse complement strand
CCCCTTCACGCCGGGCAGGATGGGGAGATGGGGACGCAGCCTTGCTGCTGCCCTTGAGCACCCCAAACCCCTCCATGCTGTGGCCGTACCCCGGCCACTTCACTGTCCCCGCTGTGACTCAGGGGTGGCAGCAGAGATGACGAGGGCTGTGGCTGACCAGGATGTGAGGAGCCAAGTTCCTCCTTCCCACGGCCACCTCGGTGCCATGGACCGGGCTACCCAGGCAGGAGGGGACAGGGACAGCGACCACGTCACCGCATCCCTGGCGCCGGGCAGCCCCAGGTGCTCCCGGGGGAGGCTGCTGGGCAGGAAGGGACCACAGCCACACGCTCCCTCCCC
>NW_009931606.1:1740-2073 GCF_000696875.1 Nestor notabilis | reverse complement strand
GGGCTCCTGCCCCACATCCCACCCCAAATCTGCCCTGTGGCGCCTGTCTGTTCCCCGCTAAAGCAGCACAACCTCATGCAGGCTGCAGCAGGAGGGACTCTGACCACGTATGGGTGCAAAGTCCCGGTGCCCAGCCCTTCCATGCAGCGCTTCCGCACGGAGCGGGCCAGGATGGGCATGCGGAATGCAAGGAGCACCCAGTTCATCCCCAGCAGCTGGGGGAAGAGCCAACACGACCACGCCGTCTTCTCCACACCCTCAAACCAGGAGCTGGGTGAATTTTCCCCCTCGCCAGGATCTCACAGGCTCCCAGCTGAGCCCACGTGCATGGCA
>NW_009931606.1:493-1533 GCF_000696875.1 Nestor notabilis | reverse complement strand
TGGAGCATCCCCAGCGCGCTGCAGCCGCCTCCCCAGCCAGCAGCTCTCCATCACCCCCACAGCTCCAAACCAGCCGCCACGTCCCCCCTCGACGCTCCTGCCCACGAAGCCTTTTTGTAGCGGCCAAAGTCTCCCCCATCCCTCAACCCTTTGCTCCCAGCTCACCCCAAGAGGCGATGGCAGGGCGGTGGGACGCTGCTGCACGCTCGGCCCCGTCCTGCCCAGGGGAGCGGGACACAGAGCTCTTTTCTCCTCCTCTTCCTCAGGGAGAGCAGATCCTGTGACATTCCCACTGTGGTGCTTTCACAAAGGAAACCAGGCCAGGGCAGCTTCGCTGCTGCTGCCGCCTCTCAAGCTACCTACCAGGGAAAGCAGCTCTGTAACCGGAGAGACTGCGCAGGCAGGCAGGCTGGCAGCACTGCCGTCCTGGAGCGAGCCCAGAGCATGGCCGACTCCCTGCAGGGCTTTGGGAAAGAGAAGGGAATGGGACCTGCAAGTTTGGATTGAGGACAAGAGGGATGGAGTGCATCAACAGAACATGCGCTTCTCCCCGTGCCTCAGCCCTTTGGAACCACAAGCTCCAAGGAGCAAGAGCCTCAGGTCCCCATGGACATGATTTCATCCTGCTTGCAGGACAGCGGATCCTGCAGCCGGTGTGGAGGGGGAGACAGCCCTGGCTGGATGCAGGGCAGGCAGCGGGGACTGTGTGCCCTGATGGTTCAGCCTTCTCTCATCCTCCTCGTCTCACCCCACTCGGTCCCAGTCACCCACAGGGACCAGAGGCACAAACGGCTTAAAGGAAGACCACAGTGAACGGGTGCACGCAGGGGGGACACAGAGTCCAGCCACGCTCCCACACATCCTGCCCCCGGCTCATCCCGCTCACGGGCTGGGAGAGCCAAACCTGGAGCAGGGGAAAAGCATCCCATCCAGCCCGGCTGGCTCCAAACGAGCTCTGCCGTGCACAGCACCCCAGGCAGCACCCTCCAGCCCAGAGATCAGCGGATGCTCCCCCCACCCTGCCAGGGCACGGGGCAAGG
>NW_009931606.1:0-225 GCF_000696875.1 Nestor notabilis | reverse complement strand
AGATCAGAGGATGCTCCCCCCACCCTGCCAGGCGCTGGGGCAGGGGCTGCGCTGGACCGGTCGGGGATCCGGATCCGGCTCATGTGGCCCTTTGATGTTGCTGCCTGGCAGACAGGGCACGGATCACACCCCGCCACCACTGGCCCCGGGAGGGGACCAGCCCCTTGTCACACCCTGACATGGAGCACCCCAGCGACTCTTCCAAGGACCCGGGGCCACACGGTG
>NW_009931605.1:0-1496 GCF_000696875.1 Nestor notabilis | reverse complement strand
CCCCCCTCCCCCGGCTCTGCACGCCGCCTCTCCGCTGCCTCTCTCACACACACGGGCGCGCACGCTTCCTCTCACTCTCCCTTTCCCCGGAGGTGCACTGAGAGCCATTTAATGAGGGGGAAAAGTTAAGAGATTAAACCAATATGAACCACCGTTGCTCGTAGCAGTGCCCTATCCAGAGCAGAGCAGAATCCAGCGAGCACCCCCGCAAGAATGGAGTCAGTAAAACAAAGGATTTTGACCCCTGGCAAGGAGGGATTGAAGAATTTTGCTGGCAAATCTCTTGGTCAACTCTACAGGTAAGACTGCGATCTCTTATAGGGCTCTACCTGCTAGAAATAATGGGAAGCTTTTCCTCACCGCCAGCTGCTGGAGGAGGTCGGATGCTTTGGGGAGGTTTGTGATGGCAGGGCTGGCAGCCGTTGAGATACTGCTGATCTTTTCTGGATCCTGCAAACTACCGCTGAAGCTTCTCAATATGGCACCCTCGTAACTTCTCTATCTGATTCGTAGATAGTGTCAGTAAATACGAAGGGAAAGATTATCGTATCTCCCTGCCACAAAACCAGGATCCCATCTTGAAATCATAAGCAGGGGAGAGCAGCTCCCGGCATTCCGGTTCTGTGTTAATTTTGCAATGCAGTCACAGGATCTTTCCCGCTGCCCTTACCAATCATTTAAAAATAATAATAATAGTAATAATAATCTTTCCTGGTTTCGATTAGTCTTCTCCCTCGTGTAATTCGTCGTCAGAGGAAGATAAGCATAGAGATGTATAAATAATTGATATCCGAATGATTTTTTTTCCTCCTGAAGCTGAAACATATAGAGGGATGTGTTTAATTATTTATCCGTCTGCCTTGAGAAGCATCCACTTCTCTTATAAGTAATGCACAACCGCAATTGCTAAACCCAAACGCATCCCTCAACAGTACGTTTGTGTGTGTACAGAACATTTCTGCCGCCTCCGAGCCCTGTGCACACAGATAACCGACCCCAAATTCTCGCACACCTATGGATGAAGTGCATGAAGTTGATACATCGTGCTCCATCCAATATGGCCATCTGAGTGATCTCCAGGACGTTTGAGAACAGTCTGTGAAATTCCAACGTATTTTCGATTGCTGCCTCTGCTACAAAGTACGCCGAAATTTGGGGACATTTTTCTCCCCCAGTTACAGAGGAGAGGGAACTGCGGATTTACCTGCTTAGGGCAGGTCACGTAAAAGTCTTTTCTCCCTACCTATGCGGCAGTGCCGTGCACAGGCACAGGGCTGTGCCACAGCATGAGTCACAACTGCTGCTGCCATTTGCAGGCATGGGGGACACATCAGTGAGGTGATAAAGGCAAAATGAAGATTGTCTTCTTAGTAGGAAGGGGGCGATTTTGAAAAGCCGAAGGCAAAAGCAAAGCCATCAACACCGCAGTGAATATTCTGCAGGGTTTGGTCATATTTGAGTCATTTTCAACAGTCAGAAAATGAAAATAAATAGGG
>NW_009931604.1:43978-47290 GCF_000696875.1 Nestor notabilis | reverse complement strand
GTAAATTATAAAAAAAACTTTATATTTTTATTTTATTATAAATAAAAACTCACTAGGACCATTCCCATTACTAACATACACGGGCAGAGGTCTCTCCATTTACCCATGCTACACAGTACATAAGTGATGGCCTCAAGGGGTTCAGATCCTGGGGCTGAGGGCTGGGCAGTGAAAAGCAGAGGGTTTTCCAAACATACCTTTGGAGGGGGGAGGTCCGGCAGGCTCTTCTGAGGAGGGGATGAATGCAGTCCTGAGTCTCCATTGGTCAAGGAGTTCCTCTGGTCCAACGCTGCAAGCCAGAAACACAATTATATTGACAACATGTGGCATTTCCCAGCAGAGCACTTGCTACTCAAGGCTGTGCAGGAACAGGGAGGTGCTATTTGGGTAGGAAGCAGTGACAATTACAGAGCTGCAGGGCCACTGTGTCATTTCAGGCCATAGCCAGGAATGTGGCACTAGGAAACCCAGCAAAAACACTGACCTCCATTTTTAGGGCATGGTTTTCCTTCTGGAGGGAAAACGGTGAAGCCCAGATCCCTCGCTCAAACTTTAAGGGGTCCTGAGAAGCAGCATGGGCAGACACTGCACAGCAACTGGAAATCCACATCACTTTAGCCCTTGCTAGCTCTGATCCTTGCTGCTGTGAGCAGACAGAACAGCAGCTGTGCCCATTTCTGCTGTCTTTACAGAGAACTGGAGCTAATATCACGTTGCTCCTGAAGTGAACTGTAAAGGATGCTGCCTAGCTGAGCTGCACAACAGCTCATCAAAGCCAGCCAAGAGCAGTGACTTAATCGCCACTGAAAGAAGAGTTGCTCTTGAAGGAGCCCAGGCCAAACATATGAAAGGGCATATGGAAGCAGAATAGCTCCAGGCGACCTGTATCTGCCTCTGGAAAGTCAGATTTTCCACACAGCTGAACCAGCAGTGATTCAGTAGCTGAAGGGTATATTGAAGGCTCAGAAAACTTGTGTTCTGTCCTTCTGCTCCCACCACACAACTCCTGGGTGGCCTCAAACAAGTGCCTAAATCCCACGACCTCCAAGATAGCGCAATGCAGCAATGCTCAGGAACAAGCGGAAGCAAGGCACAAATAGCTTAAAAACGAAGGACTTGAAAGGCATTACACTGTGCAGAGGGGAAGTCCTCCTTCACAGTGTCTCTTGGCAAGTATTTTGGGAGAAATACAGCTGAGGTACCCAGATGTTGCAAGCCCAGTAAATTAGTTTACTGCAGCAAGTTGATGCTCCAGCTCCCTTAGTCACCTGCTGATGCTCCAGCCGCATTGCTTGGGCACACACAGAAACCACCAAGGAATTGAGCAGTGCCCAGCAGTGGTTAGTGCTGCACTTGGAAGACACAGGCAGGAACTTTGCTGCATATTTCTGGGTTTTAAAAATAGAAGCTGGAAACCACATTACTTTGTTCACTTCTGGGGCTCGGAAGCCACAATGACAGCTCTGCCCCGCCAGGCTGCAGTCAGGTCCTGGCCTGATGGCGCAAGAGCCCAAAACACATCTCTTGTGGTTTGTTTCCTCTGACAGCTCCTGGTCATCAACACTGGGTAACTTCAGTACATCAGGAGGACATGGAGATCCATGGGTCAACGGGCACCAACTCCAAGCAGCTGTTTGCACCCCACCAAGTAGGGGTGCTGGATGTCTTGTAAGGTTCAGAGTAAGCAGATGAAGCTATGACAGACTGATCGTGGGGAGATCCGCCTACCAAATTACCACATTGATTATACTACCAGAGTCATATCTACAGGTTGCTGTTGGAGGTTGGCCTTTTCTGTAAAGAAACAAAGAGATGGAACCCTCAAAGTATACATCTTCCATCAACAGCAGCTGCTGAGGCCATTAGTAGATTTGGAAACGCCAGAAACAAGGTTGAGATTTCCTAAAGCCCCAGTAGGCTACTCTCAAAGAGGGGATTATCTCTGCATTCACACTTATCCACAGAGGGAACATTTTAGGGGCCTCTTCAGCAGAGAGAAACACAGGCCAACTCATCCTCCTGCATCAGGCAGAACCTCTCATGCTCAGCTCCGTAGAAGAGAAGTCATTGCAGCAGCAAAAACCACTGCCAAACCCTTCACAAGTGGTGTCCATCTGTTCCGGACTCTCCAGCAAACCTAGCAATCATCCCACTGAATCACAGAGCCAGGAAAATGCTGTTTGATTTCTGTACCAGCAGTTCCTCCTCCTCCCATCAACCTTGGACCATAGGATGGAGACCACAGCTTTGGTCCTCACCCTGCTGGAAACCCGCCCACCTCCACGGACATGTGCCCATGTACTCCAACTGAGGAGCTGAGTGCAATATGATGGAGCTTTGATTTCCAGGCTCTGTGCAAGAAGAAACACCCCTTTAACCTTCATCCTGTCCTGACAAGACCTATGGGAGATGTTAAGGGTTTTACTGTTTGGAGGTTGCAGAGGGCAGCTAATGTATGCTTTCTGTATGGGAAGTCCACACAGCATGTGCTGTATACCATTCCTTCTCCTGCTACACCCAGCAGCACCACAAACAACAGACTGTTTCCTTACTGGGGTAGGAGAAAAGAGGTATTTTTTCCCTAGGCAAGCACTAACACTTCACAGGTGTCTTCTGACATAGATGTCTCTCTAAAACCTGAAATGTGGAGAATTTAGAAGAGGGAAGGAAGAAGAAGAAATAGCCAAAAGTCTGCTAAAATTTGCATCTATACTAACTGTTAATTATCTGTGCTTTCTGTTCTTTGTAAAAGTGAATGTGTCCTGGTATTTGGGCTAAGAGGACCACAGCACCAGGAGCTGTGGATCACTCCTGCATCTTGATCCCTCTGTGCTGACTTCCAGGAGATGGCATTTGGCTCACTAAGGAGCCCCATGGACTTGCAGGGTAGAGACTTGAGGTGTTTCTCAAGTAAGTGAGATCAAGTAATGATGCCATCACCTTCATCACTCGCTGCAGTGAATTCAATTACTGTGCCGTAAGAAGGCATCTCAAAAGCACTGTACTCTTCAGCTTAAATCCTTACCAATGAAATTGGGAACAGATACAGTGAGCAGTGAAATATATTTTTTTTGGAAATAACATGTTTTAAGGTTTGGGGGGGGACGACTTTTGGAGCTCATGTATTATCGCTTGGAAAGCACTTCACCCTGCTCTGCTAGAGCACACTTGAAACCCTGCAGGGCACAAGAGGTCTGCTGGCCTCAGCCACAAGTGTGGTCACCACATCCCATCAAAGGCTTTTGGTGAAACAAAGTGCACAGAGCAGTAGCAGATAAATAGGCTAAAGAGAACTGCATAATCACTGGGAGA
>NW_009931604.1:39282-43963 GCF_000696875.1 Nestor notabilis | reverse complement strand
GGACCCATATCCCCCCCCCCAGCACCAGTGGGTACTAGGCCCCCCCCATCTGCTAAACCCAGACCTGCAGGTCCCACCAATGACCAGACAGCACAGACCTCTCCATCCCGTTACAGAGGTGGGATTAGGGCTGTACACCCAGCTGCAGCTATGGCTAAGATCCATACATGTGTCTCACTGACTTCAGCGTTTCCAAGTAACTCAGAAGTTTTACTTGGAATAGGGAGGTTGTTGAGAATGGAGAAAGAGAGAAGTGCCAGGTCCCGCAGGGAGTGACTGGGTGGGTAGGCTCATGGCCTTGATAGGGAAAAGTCTGAAATAAAAGAACCAACCCTAAAAATAAATTGTCTGAGATTTGTCTCCGTGTTCCAGCACGGTGGATCAGTGCAAGCCTTATTTTATCCAGCCAAATGAGATCTTATATAAAGAGATGTTTCTGTTGCTGCTCAGCTGCTGGAGCTACTGGGAGGCTGTGCAATCCTGTTACACAGTATTGAAGCATCGCCCAGAGGGCCCAGTCACTGGCCACACTGGGGCTGCACATCATCTGGGAGGGCATTCTGTCCTCAGGGGTATTTGGAGTTCACCTGAATTCAGTTGCAGGTAGTTTAAAAGGCAAAGCAAACAAAAAACCCACCACAAAACAATTAAACCAAACCAAACACCTCTGGAAGTGGAGCTATCCCAACTACTGCAGGACCAGCATGTCAACAGCACCGATGAATCCTCTTGTCTCAGCCATTTGGACTGGAAACTTTGTGGTATGGTCAGCCTCAAGACTAGGCGTGTATTAAGGAGGTGTGTGTCACTAATAATCTCACTCTATGCTACTGTCAGAAACAACTTTCATGATGAACTTCAAAGAGCAAGAACGTTTTTAGACAACTATGTTCTTTACCATGTTACAAATTCAAAACGTGGGAAATCTGAAGTCAATATTTTATCTAGGTTTAATTTCCTAGGTTTAATACACTCCAGAGCTCTCACATCACCAGGAGATGAGGGTGCTCTGCCCATGCAGATGGTGAAGGAACCAGCCTCGCAAGGTTGCGACAACACAGACCCTCTGGGCTAGCACAGAGCAACACACTAAAGAAGACACATGCTTTCAAGGTCTCGGAGAGGTGAAGAGACTTGTTTTGTGGCCAAAGGAAACAGGAGGGCTTCCTTAAATACTTCAGGCACTGGAGCTTCAAGCCTTAGAAGGCAACATTTTTATCCCAAAATAATGCCCTCCAAAGTGCTACTTCCAGGAATAAGCTCACAGTGTTGGCAAGGACCACTGTTTCTAAAGGAATGTCATGAAAATGGCAGTCCTTCCACACCATCAACTGCCTCAACCCTCAGAGCTGACAGAGGGGCCCCCACCAGTAAAGCAAGACTCTAACCACGTGTGCCTTCATCGCCCCCATTAGTCATGATGCAACCATTAGTCTTCATCTCCCTACCTTTGTCTTGCTTCTCCTGGTCACCCTGCTGTTTATGGATGGTCACTTTGTTCATATAAATATATTCCTCATCGCCACCTGCAACCAGAGGGAAAAGTGAGCTCTTTACCCACCCGCTGCTTCCACGTTGCTAAGCTTTTCCACAAAGACAGATGTAAAATGTGTCTCTGCTGCGTACACTTGGGGAGAGCGTGTTGTTGAGGCAATGTGCAGAAAAAACCCCAAGCAATAATAAAAAGCAGAAAAATTAAATGCTTTATAGTCAGGAAATTCCGTAAGCTAAAATTTCTACTTAAACATTAACTTGGCCAAACAGTACATCCTGTGTATCTTATAAAGTGGATTAAATAAACTTAAGTTTTAATAAGAAAAACAGAAAGGATCAGGAATCTTGGGAATCCTTTGCTGGTAAAGCTGGACACATAACTATAGTAATTTTACATAAACAATTAGAGGTCACTGCAAAAACAATTTCCTTTCGATTTTCTCCTAATTTTCATGTCTCCCTTTCCCACCAGCCTCCAAGAAAACGTTGCTTCAGGACCCTGCAGCAATTCCCATGAGCCCACCGCCCTGTCCTTGGTGCTCCTTGCCTGTACCACTGGACTTGGTGTAGACCCGCAGAAGGTCGGAGAGGAAGCTCTTCTTCAGGACAGCAGTGCTGCTCAAGCTCTCCTTGTCCAGGATCCGCAGAAAATCTTCCAGTTCTGCGAGCAGCTGCTCGAGAGCTACAACAGCAACAGAGACAATGGTTGGCAAAGCAGTTGGGTGGCACGTCAAAAGAGGACGTACGTTAATGCTGTATTTTCCAAGACTCTTTGTGTTTTTCTGTGCAGGAATAATCTGTATTTCATTTTACAGCTTGAACCATCCCTCCAGTTTTGAAAAGAAAGGGGGTCCCAAAAGCCTCCAACTTCCCTTAGTCTGTTCATACATCAGTAAAATCTTGTGTAATTACCTATTCTTCTTCTGATAGGATTTTTTGCTCAAGGTGGGAAAGCCTGGAGGGATTTTGCGTACTGGGGCTGAGATTACACAAAAACAGCTAACAAGATCTTAATACTGGCATCTTGAGTCTCAGCAAGCATCCAAACCCCATTTGGAATGGGATCTACCAAAGACCCTACTTTTTCCTTCCTCTTTCCAAGCCTCTTCCTTGTTTTTCTGTCTGTAATGATTTGGAAATGTTTATGTGTGTTTCCTAAAAAGAGCCCAAACCCCACCTCAAAACCCCTACATACATAAATCATAATTTAGTAACTTCTCAAACCATCCTGCTTGGGTAGTGACCACAAAGATCATTGTACCACGTGGAACTGAAGTCCCAAGACTGAGCAACATCTCAAACAGCCTCAGGAAAACCTGCCCTACCAAAGACATCCCTGCATACCCGCATCAAGCCACTCCCCAGCACGGGCAGAGGCTAAGCCAGGCTAATAGGTTTGTTTTCCTCCTGAGGAGGTGCTACTCAGCTCTGCCACCAACAAATCACCCCTCTGACAGGGCTCACGCTGAAGCAACAGACATTTAATTGCTTGCTTTTGTTCACACTGAAGTTTATCATGGGCTAATTAGCAGCAGTGGCAGGAGCCAGTTCCAGGGAGGAAATAACAGAGTATTATGTGGAGAGAGGAAGCGCTGTGCACGAATGACGGCGTGTGGGAAAAGCATGGAAACCCCAGCCAGGGCTGTTCCTTCCCTTTGGAGGCACCCCTGCTTCCCCAGCCCACTTCCCCACTCTCTGATGCTAAGCAGCTGCAGGGGAGATGTGTTTGTCCATGGGGTGAAGCTTAGGTTTGCCACTGCCAGGCTGCAAACCAGGCTGTGACTCCTCAGCACACCACCAAGGAACATGGCACATGGATAAATGAACTGGGACAATGCTCCACTCCCTTTACTTACAGCATTTCCATGCTGCGTGTTCCCATGTGAGTCACAGTTCACGTCAACGAACTAGAAAAGTGCTAATAGTTTGGTTTCATAGTGCAACTCGTCTGAAGCATGTGTGGTTTAAGTGCTACCACCTCCAAAGTCACAAACAACATCTGTTTAAAAGCAGGAGAAAGCCATCACCTTCTTACTTCCCCGTCTTTAGCCACCAGGTGACCCTTCCTCAGGTGAATACATGTTAGAAGATTGATAAATAAAGCAAAAATTACACTGTAAAGGTTTATGCTGCTAGCCATTGACTGAAAACCAGGCTACTGCTCTCAAACTGTATTAATCTTCACTAGCCTAAGTATAGAACACTTCAATGACTCCAGATAGCTCAATAACTGCTCAAGAGCAACCTCACACTTCATTTTATACTCTCTACACCCAACTAATTCTCATCTGGTCTGATTTAGAATGAGTAAAGAACTGAAATGACTGTATCATGCTGAATTAATTGAATGTTTTTGCTACTTGCTGTTTTGCTTAGAGAAAGCAAGAACCACTTCAAAAAACAACAGCTTTTTTCATAAACTATAAGGAAATTGGTACTATTTGTTGATAGCAATATTAGACATCATTGATAGTCATTAAATGATGAACTGGGAGCATGTGGGTGTCAAACCCACTCATAACCAGCTTCTCTCAAGTTTCAAGGTCCCTGGTGCTTCTAAGCTTAAGGAAGCTCCACTGGCGTAAATGACAGCCTTGCTGCACTCACTCATCTGCTTCAGGAGCCCACTTCAGAAAATTCAAATTGAGGTCACTTCCTGCTGGACAGGACATTTGTGTCAGGGGTGGTATCAGAAGAATGTAGCTGTTGGGGTGTTAGTTGGTGAGAAGCTCAACATGAGCCATCAGTGTGCGCTTGCAGCCCAGAAACCAACCATGTCCTGGGCTGCACCAAAACAAGCGTGAGCAGCAGGTCAAGGGAGGGGACTCTCTCCCTCTGCTCCACTCTTGTGAGGCCCCCCTGCAGTCCCGCTTCCAGTTCTTGGGCTCCCAAAACAAGAGGGACATTGAGCTGTTGAAGCAAGTCCAGAGGAGGCAATGGAGATACTGCAAGGGCTGGAGCAGCTCTGCTCTGGAGCCAGGCTGAGAGAGCTGGGCTGGGGCAGCTGGAGAAGAGAAGGCTCCTGAAGGGGACACCTTAGAGCAGCTCCAGGGCCTAAAGGGGCTACAGGAGACCTGGAGAGGGGCTTTGGACAAGGGTCTGTAGGGACAGGACAAGGGGAATGGCTTTAACCTGACAGAGGGGAGATTGAGATGAGCTCTGAGGCAGAAGCTCTGCCCTGTGAAGG
>NW_009931604.1:14940-39221 GCF_000696875.1 Nestor notabilis | reverse complement strand
GCATGGTTCAAGGCCAGGATGGACACAGGGGCTTGGAGCCTTGTGGAAGGTGTCCCTGCTTGGGACAGGGGTTGGAACTGGATAAGCTTTAAGGTCCCTTCCAACACAAACCAGTGACTTAAAATTTTCCATGTATTAAAAAAAAAATAAATGCAATTGGTTTCTGAAGCAGGTCAGCTCCAACAAGTGCCCACGTGGATGTCACAATATGGGGTTTGGAGGAAAGGGGGCATAATTAAGGGGGTATAATTCCCATTCCCTCCTCCACCCCCACAGCTACAGAAAATGACTTTATTCTTCTCCCAAGCATCCACAGCTAACACACACAGAGGGTTATGCACTTATGAATAGCAGAGCCCATACAGTAGGTTACATTTTCCAGCCCACCAAAGCTGAATTCAGACCTCTAGTGACTCAAAGCAACTCATTTAGGACGTGATCCTGGGGCCACAGAGGTCAGAGGAAAGACTCTGTCAGACTTCAATGGATTCAGACTTCAGGGACTCGAGAGATTCATTTTGCTCTTCTTCAGCAAGAAACAGCATATAAACCATCTGCTTCTATGTAAGTATCTCTTTGATCTCAGCTGGACATTCCCAATCCAAACCTGATACCTGCAAAAATAAACTGCCATTGAAATGAATGTGACCATTCATTCTCTTACATAAGAAGATGAACAAGCTAATATTCATTGGAGAGCGATGAATGTGAGAAGTAAGAATTGACACAGTGAAGTAAGAATTGACACAGTGAGGGTCTGTAAGATCCTCTACGCAAGCAAGTATTCCAGCAGGTCCCAGAAGGTCAATAGGATTAAAGACATTTGAGAGCTTATGTACATCAAACCATCTCAGGATTTTGAATGCTGGAAACCCACTAATGTTGTGATGATGCTGAACATGCTCATGCTAAAATCAGTGTGGTGGTTATCCAAAGCAGCCTGGAACAAGTGTCTCACATAAAGAGACGATCCCTGTAGCTCTGTTTGCTCTGCAGGGTGATAGTTACAGGTACAAAGAACATGTTTGCAAAATCAAATGGCTATGAGCAGCAGAATAAGAGATCAGAAGTAGGCAGAAGCCCAAGTCACACACCAGTGCAATTCTCAGAGGTGCTTTTGGGAAACCTTCCACAGCTACATTGCTCTTCTCAACTCTAACAGCACTACTTTGTGAATCCCCAAGTACAGTGTGATTCCAGTAATCTTTCCAGCACCATCTCAAATAAATACCTCTATAGGGCTTACAAAAATGCAGCCTGCTTCATGGAAAACAGGAGATTACCTCTAAGGTTAAGACTGGCCCAGAAGAATAAAGAGACTTAGCCAAAGTCACTGTGAATACCTCTACTGAAACCAGCCTACTCCATCTCCTCACAAAGCATGGCCACAAGTATGGGGTACCATTAGATATCACAGCACAGCTCATACTATGCTGCTCTTCTTCATGGGCACAGCCATCAGTCACCAGATAAAACCCATGAAGATTTCACAACACACTATGAAGAGAGGTGTAAGAGCATCACAGTCAATGGAAAACCTGAATGATTTGCATCTGCAGTGAGTGGATAATCATCTCTGAAAGGACTGAACTTTAAAGCATCTAGAAATGCTACATATCTTTACTGATGTAATAAGGACTTACAGGGTGGGTTTACAAAGACCACTGTCAGCTCCTCTTTCATGCACTTAACTGGCTGGCGAGAGATGTTCTCCCTTCTTTTACTCCAAGAGAACACAACTCTTTCTACGGCAATCCTGGGCATCCCTCTGACCACAGCAGACTCCGTCTGAAGGTTGCGACTCTGGTCACAGCAATAAGCAAAGAACTGCTTGAAACATGACTGCTCTGTTTCAAGGGCAATTCAGCAGCAGTAGGACAGCACTGAAAAGGGCTTCTTTTGGCAGGAGTCTATGGCCTTTCTTTGCAGACAGAGAGTCTCTTGCATTGCAGCAGTGTCTATCCCAGTTCATGGGAAGCTAGAGCCAAAAATGTAGCAGCTTGCAAAGCCCCCATTGAGGAAGCACATTCCTTGCAAAAGAACTGCCAGTTTTGCCTGACACCAAGGTCACTGAAAGGTAAATGACCATTAAACTAGATTATAAAAGCCATTCCTACCAATAACCACTGATCTTTGTCACTGCGCTACAATAACAACCTATGTCTACATCTAATTACTTCATGCCTTGGCCTTATGAGGAAATGGAAAGACAGGCTCAGAATGAACTTTCATTCAAGTGTTTTAGTAACCAGTGGGCAGGATTATATTAGATCATTTAATCTAAATTCAATTATTTATTTTACCAAGGTAGAGAGGCCCCAGCCACCGGACAAAGAACTGTAATAAGATACATACTGAAAGACAAACTCTTTCCTCTACTGAGAGGTGAAAGATAAGGAGTATCATTTGCTAACAGGAAACTAAGGCATAGAGAGATTAAGCGATTTGTCCAAGGATATGGGTGTATTCTCCAGCAGATCAGGAATACAACCTAGCTTTCCTGTGTCCCAGGCTGCAGATCTCACTCCCAAACCACCCTTCCTTGGATCCTGAAGTGCTGGGAGAGTTCTCTGTCGAAAGCAGGATCTGGGTTTGGTACTATGGGCTTCACCCCTCCTGGAAGGGGCTGGGCTAAGTTGCTGGCTAACAGCACAGATCCAGGCACCCAGTAAATACCTGCAGCCAAGATATTTGCTTCAAAACCCTTGGGAAATCCAGAGATAGTAGAACTGATGCCAGCATCATGATTCATGTATGCGTCAGGCTGCATGAGCAGAGAGGCTCCTGAGGTACCCACACATTCCCAACTGCCTCCTTGGTGCAGTACATCCCAAGGCAGGCTTTCAGCCCCCATTTCCCACTGGCCAGCCCCAGCTGGCAGCACTAGGATTCCCCAGAGGCTGCTTTGGCAGAAAGCAGTTCCTTTCTTGCCCTGGTTTCTTTTTCCCTTCGCTGCATAAAATCAATAGGGCAGCTGGCGAGCGTGCAGAGAGGACAGGCGGGTACAGAGACAGCATTCAGGCTGCTGAATAGCGGGTGCTGTCAGCAGAGCAGGAGGACCCAGCCCAGGCCTCCTTGGCTCATTTGGAGTCTTACAGTAACAGTCAGCCTTTGCAAGTGGGAAAAGTCACCCACGATGACAGCTAGAGAAGGCCATTCTCCCCAGCTGTGAGGAAAGGCAGATGTGTGGATGGTAACAGCTGTAACAGCTGGATGACCCCTACACGGGGCCACCTTCCAAACCAGCAGAGCAGATCCTTTCTCAAACAAACCAACCCTCCTCATCCTGCCGGCTTCAGGGTATTGCAGAGGAGCAGTGAAGCAAAGGGTACAGCAATGCTTCGGCTCTTCTGCAGTGGTTATGGCTCCTCTGCCCTGCTCTGGATGCTGCTGGCTTCGGCACACATGGGCAACATAATGCAAGAAAGGACACGTGGTGAACAGCTTGTCCAAATACAGCATCAGGAATAAGCACCGCCCCTGTTGAACCCCAGAAGGCTGCTCCTCTGAAAAGCATCACCCTGAAACCCCACCAGCATTCACCCAAGGTGATGAGCAGGGAAAAAGCACATAAGTGCAGAGTAAAGTTTACCAGCTTGGATGTGATCATCAGAAACCAGGCTTTACTTCCCACACTTGCACCTGCAATGACTGGGCAGCCTTCCTTCTTGTGGGTTTTCATGGGAAAAGGAAAAAAATTCCCAGCCCACTGTTGTCCAGCTGAAAGTCCTCAACATTTTCCACAGAAAAATAATTGTAAGTATATAAATACTTGCAGACAAAAGAAATCTCCCCACAGCAAAATGAGAAGTGCAGTGTTTATCAAAGAAAGAAACCAAAACCCCCACCAAAGTTTCTGGTAAACAGCAAACTTCCTCATTAGAGAATTACTGCTAGATTAAACAAGGTAAAAGGCAAAATTTACAGACTTGAGACAGGATAAAATCCCTCAAAAGAAAGAAAACTGACCTTGGAGAACTCCTATCATACTGTCCCTATTAAGCCAGGCAAGTGTCAGACAGTTATGACCACTGTCACAAAGCAGTCTGATTTTCAGGCATAATGAGTGCTCACAAGGAAGAAAGAAGAGAAAAAAACCCACCCAGACTGCTTCTATTGATGTACCTACAGCCCAGCACCCCCTGGCTTCACACCCATGTTGGGAGCATTAGGCTCCTCTTTGTTGCAAAGCATGAATCATGGAAGGAGAGAGGCAAACAATGTGTCTTGCTGGTTGTGGGCTGTGAACTGTGCAGATGAACCCAAGCAGCTCTGCGTAGGCTGCTCTGGAAGCTCGAACAAGACCCGTATTGAGAAGCAGCAGCTCTAACCTAGGAACTCTGAACTTTAACAGAATGGCAGCAGAAAGTGCACACAAAGCTTTTTTTCCACTTAGCTGAGCAAACAACAGGCTTCTCTTCCCTCCTGGAAGGTGGGAAACTGCATCCAAGAAAAATCAAGGAAAAAAACAGAGAGAGAAGAGAAGCAAAACATGAAAATTACTGTGCTGTAAGGAGTTTTTACTGAGCTATCTTGTATTTTAGTGACATGTTGGTTTATTATATGCAATAGAGGGTACAGGCATGAAACTTCAGGGGTAATACAGTGACGTCTTTCTTTGCAAAGGGTCTCAGTCTTCCCATGACA
The DNA here is from genome assembly GCF_000696875.1 of Nestor notabilis. Classification (NCBI taxonomy): domain Eukaryota; kingdom Metazoa; phylum Chordata; class Aves; order Psittaciformes; family Psittacidae; genus Nestor; species Nestor notabilis. The sequence continues at coordinate 34,574 of NW_009931604.1, read as the reverse complement.
GGGCAACTGGTGAGTCATTGGAGGTCTCACACTGCCAAAAAACTTTGTTGGACACATCTTCTCTTTGTGCCATGCAAACAGCCCATCAAACTCAGAAGATCCCCAAAGCTTTACTAGGCTGTGGGCTGCAGGTCTGTGCTCAGGTGGTTAGCGATGCACGTACCATCAGCAAATGGGGGCTTATCACAAAGTGCCCTGGAAAACCACGCTGGGACTTGGGGTTGATCAGACTGTCACACTGGGAAGTGCAGCATCTTCAGTGTGCAGAACCACATCACACATCACTTGTGTAACATGATAATGCCTGTTGGGACAGAATCCAGCTAGGAAAACATCAGGGAAGCAACTAAAGAAACAGAAACATCCGCACAGTAGCCAAGACAGTAAGTAAGGATTGACCCAAATCAGGGTAACTGTCAACTAGAAAAATTTGGACTACATCAGGCAGGGCAGGCTGTTAAAGAGGGTACTCTAAGGTAAATGTCCCCAAGAGCAGGGCCTAGCAGGCTCCCTTCTCAGCAGGGAAGAATCTTAAAGCGTACAAAGCAGAAGTCGTGTGCTGCCAAGCCCCTTGCTGAATCCTGTAGTGGTGTGACAGACACATGATTTCCTCTAAAGACTGATTCCCTTCTCCCCCCACAGTCCTTTCTGCTTATTTTCCCCCTCAGTCTTTCAGTTTTCAGTAAGATTGGTGGCTGGTTTTGGTTTCTTTGTGTCTTGTGAAGCCTTGCTCTCCTCTCCATCACTCTACATGGTTGACTTTGCTGCAGGGGTTGGTGACCATCTGACCCACAACTTAAAGTACATCCGTTGTTTGCTATCTAATGTAATGCACAGCTATATCCAGGAAGGGGCTTCTCAGAAGCGTCTGATCAAATAGAACAGCTGTTTTCAAGGAAAAGAAACATGCAAAAAGCTCAACAACATGATGCAAACACACAGGGCTCTACTGCTGGAGCCCAGCACAAGGAGGCATCCCACAGCTGCCTGCTCAGCCTTAATGAGGTCTTTGCTCCATAAAGGTGGCAACACGTGCTCCTGCACCTCAGCTCAGGTCTTTGCCAAGGCCTCTGGGTTAAGGAGCATGGTTGTAGTAAACTCTGTGCCAGACTTCGCATCATCCTTGTTCATCACTCTGCGTGGCTATGTCTAGAGCAAAGTACATTTCCATCCCTCTCTGCATTACAGAATAGTGGGCACATGGCTGCCCTAATACCTACCAGAACCAGCAGTCATGGGACCCCCTCCTTCCCATGGAAAAAGGAAGCTTGGGATACCACATTCCCAAAACAGCAACCAGGAAAATGCAAGGTCCTAATGAGATTAACTATCACAATGACTGTGAATGGCAGCCTTCGAACAACACCCCACAGTTTGTACCACTTCAATACAAATAACAGAGCTTAACTGCCAAAAACGTCTGGAGATGGATTTCTCTTGCAGACAAGAAACAAATTAAAGGAAGCTGCCAGATACACAGAGGGTTGTGTTGTTTTTAAGAGAAGACATGCACACACACACACATGCACACACCCTCTGAAGGCCTCATATCAAAGCATTTTCCCACCATTCTCTGTTGATTTAATGGCATCATTCTCCACTGAACAATAGAAACATAACAGAAGGGGAAAGCAATTATGTTTGAGAAAGCAAAAGCAAGAGCTCTGGGGTCAGAGAGAAAGACAGACATGCAGCCCTCGAGTCCCCAGACTTTTCCTTGCTGTTTCCTCTACTGCAAGGGCTCTTCAAGCCATGCCACCCACAGCAGCCAGGGCTGGGCCTCTGTTCCTTCAGCTGGAAAGCAGAATAACTGCACAGGCCTATTGCATTAGTGCAGGAGAAAAACAGGTTTTAAAAGTACCCTGCAGTATATCAGGGTAGGCTGGCAGAGCCTACAGAAGCATTGTTACTGATTGCTAGATTTCTTTCTTAATAATCTTGCTCAATTACTTGTCCAAACATTACACGCAGTCATCCATCCTCTTCAGGGTGACCTGAGAGCCTAAATACCAGAAGGGAGCACTATGCAGCTGAGGTGCTGAGCAGTGTTTATGCAGCAATGTGCAAACCAGAGATTTTTTCTGGAAATTGACACTCATCAGTAGACAAATACGCTCAAAAAATAGGAACAAAAACCCCCCAAAACCACTCCTCCAAAATCCCCCAACTTACAGACATCACCAATGACAAATACTCACCCTCCTTCCTAACAACAGGATTCAAAGCAAACCAACATTTACTAAACTTCAGTTCAGGGTTAAGAGGCGTGGAAAGGGAAGGCTTAGGAGTGACTATGCAGTACTCCAGAGGTCAAATCACAAACCCACTCCTGCCATGAGTCACTGGTACTCAGTGAGGATCTATCAACAGTGCTCCAACATCTGCCTCCACAGGAGGCCACAGCTCCTACCCGCCCTCCCACATGCATGAGGATGCCAGAAGGTGACCTGAGGACAGTGCAGGATGTCCTCACTCTTACGTTCAAGAGATGCCACCTTTATTCCTCTCCCACACCTCCAACTCAACACTTCATTGAAGGCAGGGTGGACGAGCAGCCTCCCAGGAGCAGGTGGCTCCCCTGTTTGCTATGCAATGCCAAAGCAGCTGGGCACCACATGAGCTGTTTCAAGGCACACGTGCCCTGTGGGGAAACACTAATGTTGTCCTAATGCTGCAGTGATGCTCCAGAGAAATAGAGGCTCTGCCCTGCTTCAAGCTCAATCATTGCTTTCATCACTCAACAGGTTTTCAAATGCCATTCAAGTTTTTGGTTAGGTATGTTGTGTTATTAATCCACCTTGACCAAGAAACTCCCAAGTATGTTTTCTTAGTAGAATCTTTTTGTCCAATAATAATAAACCCTGATACTTATTGGTTGCCTTGGGGAAACAAGTGTCACCCATAGGGAAGAGCCTCAGAAAAGAGCTTCTCCCAGGCCACCCAATTCATGCAGTGGCTGCATGCACAGTACTCCTCTAACATAGGTCCCACTATGTGAAAGAAATGTGTCCTCCTAAGACAGTAGTTGGAGGACAAATGGTGATAAATACTTCTAAGCCAGGATTGTACTGGGACAAGTGATGCAGCAATATGCAAACCAGTGTGGAATCAGTGAACATAAAGGGTCAGGATGACAGGGCCATGGATACTGCTGGAGCTTCACACCACAGCATGAGGAGATACAATGCAGGCTTCCATTGGTCTCCCTGCAGATCCACACGGTATGATGATCAGACTCATGGAGCATGGATCAAAGAAGCCATGGACATCTACCTACTGGGATAAGCAACTTCTGCAGTGACCTACTTCATGGATGGCTCTTGGTTTGACAGTGATAGACCTGCCCCACTGCCCACAGCTGCATGGGGAAATCTCTTACAAGGTATGGTAGAGGCAAGCACCAAAAGAGCTGCCAAGGCTGAGAAACAAGCCTTGTTTTACCGTTTGGGCCACAGGAGAAGCCACCACCTGCACCTTGGGCTTCCACCTCATCACCAAGCAGCAGCAACTCAAACTCAGAGACTTACAGGTTGGAAAGAGGAGGGTCAGGACAAAACAACCACATTGCACATCTGCGCCCTTCCCCAGCAGGGCCCCACAGGAGCCCAGGGGGGCTGAGGCAGCCCAGGACCAGGACAAAGACTGGCGTTTCTTTTTTTTTCCATGTGAACTGGAAAACTTCTTCGTTTCTATCGTGACTGCGAGGCATGGGAAATGAAAGACAGCTCTCAAACCAGCAAAACAACCATTTAACGGATAAAAGATTGTCTTACTTTGTCTGTCTTGCGCTTTGTTTACATGAATGAGAGCCAGTTATCCAGGCTGGGAACAATACTCAATTAAATCTCTGAAACCCATTACATAAATATGCCAAAGGTATCACTAATCCTATCACAGATTTAAGAGTTAGATCATTATTTTCATTTACCATTTCAGCAGAAAATCTGTGACAAGAAACTGCTGATGAATGAGTTCAGGCCCTTCCAGCAAATTCAGCTTCCTTGGAGCTTTTCTAAACTCACATTTGACTCTTTCATCTCCTTCTTAACAGATTTTGGAGGCATCCTTGCTTGGCTATAATTTACCCAGCCTGGCATGTCTCTTTTCTCAGCATTTCATGCCAATGAACACTTATGTCATCCTCAGTAACGGAGGATCCCTTCCCACCCAGTTTATTTGAGCAGTGGCTCATGCATGGATCATGCACGGACAGCCCATCCTGTCCTCACTCAAAACCACACTGCCCTGTTTTCCATACAAAAGGTAAACATAATATAGTTAAAATGTTGGGACTAATAAATTAATAGCTTTTAATGAAAGCAATAACTTGAAGGAACTCTCTATTTACTCACTGCCAGTCCACCGCTCTGCCTCCAGCACTGGAAGCAATGCAATCACGGACATGATTAGCAACCTGCAAGCAGGAACTGCCCTTGAGATAGTTTCCTAGTGCTCATAGGCATAGAGATGCACATCCTCACAACTGCTGGCTAGCTGGAAAGGAACAGCCACAGCCAAGCCTTCCAGGTTGCAGAGAAGGAACTGAAGACTGCTTGCCATCCAACTTGCCGATGGCCCAGAAACATTGCTTTGCCTACCTGTTTAGGGAGCAGCACATCTTGGATGTTGCTCGGGGAGGAATCACAGGCTGCCACTGCAAACATCTACTCAACCTGTTGATACTCCTTCCACGAATTCTGCTCTTAAGCTCCAGCCCCCAAGGCAAAGCCAAGGCAGCCAGGGAGCACAAAGCCACAAGAGCCTTTCAATCTTCTTGGGTTAGGAAAAAACCATGAGGATTGTTTCTGTTGTGGTTTGTTGCAATTTCATTTGTTTTATTGCTCTCCGCTTGCCCTGGCTTTCTAAGCAGCAGACAGGCAGGTGAAGGACAGACAAATGATTAGGAAAACACCCCCCATTTTTAGGGCTAGACAGATTTTTGTTGCCGAATTCACTGAAAACAATAAAAATGTTAATTTTTTTGAGAGAAAAGTAATTTTGATTTCACCCAGTTGTTTCAAGGATGAGGATAAAGAAAAAAAAGAGGCTGGATCCCCAAGGACAGAGCAGTTGCCCTCTTGCCCTTACCTCTGCAGTAAGCAGGTGGGTTCAACTCCGTCCCCTAATTGAAGTGACTTGAATTCATCTTTTCTGGAGGCTGCTCCATCCATTTATGTTACTACAGATGGGAAGGAGCACGGACTCTTCCACCTGAAGAGCCCCACCTCAAACAGCAACTGGGATCTAACCGCTATGAATCTTTCTGTTCCACTGAAAAGCTTCTACTTATTTCCTTCATCGCTTGAGTCTGGTTAAAAAGAAACACTCTTTTGTGTGCCCCCAATCCAAGACTTCTGCCAGGCAGTCATCCCAGGGCAGTAATTTCTCTCACACTGGCACCAATAGGAGTTTGCTGCCTCCCAACAGTCATCTGTGTGAAAAACTACCCAAGGGGAAAAAGTGCTAGGCCTGGTAGCGTCAACTTTTGCAACACTTGACAAATTGGTCCTGCAAGCCAGGGAAAGGCTGCTGTGCAGCTGAACACTTCAGAGGCTTTTCAGAAGTGCGTTTGCTTCCATATCCACCCTTCATCTCAGGCAGCCTTCTAGGTCAAAGCACAAAACTTCAACAATGGGGCTGATACACGAAGCTTCGGCAAAGATACGCACCTGGCACTGATTGATGCTCAGGCTTCTGCTTCACCAATACATGTTTTTCCTCCTCTTAACACACCTCACCACGTCTAGACCTCTGCCATCAGATTCGCTGCCCTATTCTAGGAGGCTGCAGGAACTTGCTCTCCTGGCTGACACAAGGCACATTACCTTTTCTTGCATGAGTCAGCTGCCAGCAACAGGAGAGACCTTCTTTGTAATTGCAAAGGAATTAAGTGATTTTGAAGCAGGGGAGTGTTTTGGAGACAGCAGGAGCACTTCAAAAAAGGCTGCATTATGAGAAGCAAACTTCAAAAGGAGAAGTGACAAGACTAGAGTGTTTGTGGTGCCTGAGGAAGTAATTAGAATTTAAAAGGGATACAGATCGGGCAAGTACACTCGGCTAAGGAAGATGAACTGCTGCCAGAAAAGTTTCTTTAGCTTTTCCAGTGTAGCTTGCACTAGAAATGCAGTTTCATGAATATCTGTGTTAAAGCATTTTTAGAGAAAACCCATGCAATTGTTGAAAGCTTCAGAAAGATGCCCCTGTCAAAAACTAGATGCCTCCTGCTCCCATTTCTCTTTTCAGCTTGTTAATAGCCATCTTGCTTTCATCATTCCCAAAACAGAGAGGATTTCTGCAAACCCCTCAGAGATAAGACATTTCATAGAGGACTTGTTTTACATATGGCACAGTTTATCTTCCTTCATCCCAGGGTGGGGCTTTTCTGAAGCAAAGGCTTCCAGGGCCCATGAGCACTGATGCTTGAGCCCTGCCACTGAGTGACCTGCCGGGTCAGGAGTACTGCTCCAGCTGGAGAGGTGTGATGTTAAAGATTAAAATGAATGCAAAACTTACATGATCACTGCTAGATTTCTGCTGCTTTGAGATCTCTGCTACGTCACAAGAGGCTTTGAACTGGTGATTCAAACAAACATGAGGCTGCAACAGACCTGCAGCTGAAAGGGTTGTTCTGGTTTCCCTCAGTGAGCTGAAGGAGCTCATGACAAACTCAACATTCAGCCCCTTCCACCAGGAGGTCCCAACACTTTCTGGGAAAGCAAAAGCCGGAGAGAGAGGTCTGCAGTAAGATCTAAGACCAAAAGATTTGCAGCTTTGGAGTGAAGCCAAAGTTCAACCAGGGCCATGTCTTCTCATCCTCTCTTTCCTACCTGAAGGCATTAATGCCCATTTTCTTGACCCTTTTCCCTACAGCAGACTCTTTTGCTCAATGATTCATACCTAGACAGTGACTGAGACAACCAAAATGAGTCAACAGCCCTCGGAAGGCAAACAAGGCTCATGTTGTGTTGTCTCACTGGGTGCAGGTGAGATGTGGTGAGTCAGGCTGGAGGAATGAGCTGGAGCAGCAGCACCTCGCAAAGGCCATGCCTCTGGACCACTCCACTCCCAGCTCAGCGGGTCACTGCAGTTAAGGCACTCAAGCTCCTTATCTGTCAAGTGTGCAAGGAAAGATCTTGCTGGGAGTTTGGCAAGCTTAAACAGGCTTCCAGTAACACTCTGAGGAAGCTTACAGGATGTCATAACACAAAGCAGTTACTGAAAGTCATCTCAGCATTCAAATGGTCCTTGTGGATTTAGTTCAAGCTGTGCTGGATCCCATCTACTTCAGGCTCGTGGATCCAACCATAATCTCAAAAGAACGGAAGTTTTCACCCTATGTCACTTATCCCCACCGGTCTCACAAGGCCTCTCTTCCACAAGCTCATGACACAGTTCTGAGGGTAACTGAACAATCAATCTTTGTACAAGCACAGCTACTCCTGAATAAGGACTCACCACAAGAAGGTATTCCAAGGGTGCCACATCTCAGGACATAGTGGCAGACTGGCAAAGGCATCTTGCTACAGAAGCCAAGATACCTCCTGGAGTAAGTTTTGAAGTGGTAGCAGTGGTACCATAAGCCTTACCCACATGCAAGCAGCCACCTGGGTATTTGGACCATAAGACTGTAGAATCAATTAGGTTGGAAAAGACCTTTAAGATCCTCATGTCCAAAGGTAACTGGACACACTGCTCACCATGCTCACCCCTGTAGTCACTGGCTGGACAGGTCTACCTGGACCTTTGGAAAGACTGGAAGTTGGAAGGTTGGGTATAGAATTGGGTTCTGAGTTGTCTCAATAGAAATTGGGTTACATATAAAATAAGCATTCCTTTGAGAGCACAGAAATGCTGTGAGTATACATAAAGATCACATTGTTGCTGTGTAATCACCACAGATATCTACCCAAGCTTTATCTTCATCTGGTATAGACAGATGAAGATCCTATACGGCCCCACCAAAGCTTACAAAATAAGCTGTAATTTAAGCACAGAAGAGAAGGATGCCTCTTGCCAAGAAACTTCAGTTTTACACAAGCACAAACAGTGCAGAAATTTCCCCTTTCATGTCAGGTCCAGACATCCAGCTCTGGGGATCCCAAAACACCAGAGAAAAACCAAGATGAAAGTGAAACAAACGCAAGCTGTACTTCATTGAAACGGAAAACCACAAACTCCATGTTTAATGGGAAGCCCAAACTTGGAGATTTTGTTTGTTTTTAAGAAAAGAAAGGCAGAATCCACCACCCTTCAACAGCCAGTAACCCCACCAGGCCACTCTTCTCCAGGATGGGAAGGTCTGAGGACCAAAACCAAGCTCAGATTGTGCAGCACCACAGGCAACTCCTCTGCACACCAAACACCAGTTTCTCTGGAGCTGCTCTCTCCCATTTAAGTTGTTCCCCTACATATACATGGATACATCCTACTACTGCTCCTGGGGGTGGGAGCCCCATCAAGGCAGGCGGTGATCTCTGAGGCTTAGGCCTGATGACCTGCATTTTCTGGCCTTGTTGCAGAGGGGTAGCCATAAGACCAAAAACCAACGCTGAAAAACAAACATCTCTTGAACCAAGAGTCACAAGGCAACCCTAAACTTCTGTTTGAAAATATTTAGGCAGGATGTCTTGATGAGCCAACACATCTGGTCTCCAGAAGGACTTCAGATGGGAGCTGCGCTGAACAAAAGCTTTTCAGGATGCCCATCGAAAGAGAGAAATGAGGAGCCTGGGAGACACTGCTGCAGACATGCAGCAAAGGGAGGACTTGGAGATGAAAAGCCCTGAGGGAGCCATTCCCATGGATATCCTCACTCAAGCACAAGTGTTAGACTTCTATGTAACCTGAAATCCTCTAGCCCCTGCACATACCAAGTACAGTGGGTGGGTGATCTGAAGGCTGTATTCCCCTTAATTCATCACTAATAATCCATTTTTTAGCAACTCGGGAGGGCAGACATTTACAAAACACTGTACTATTGCAACTGACCTATTTATGGCCCTGGCTCAACTAAACAAGTCAAGCATGAAGTTAACTCCATCCCTTGACACGCGTCCTGGCACACACAACTCACTTTTAAGCAAGTCTGTGATGGGATCTGAGCCCGTGCTCAGGCTGGGGAGGCACATCTCAGCAATAAAGCATGAAGGAGCATGCCTATGCTTTCCTGGCAACTTAAAACCTCCCAAAGCATCCCAACCAGCGAGCCGAAGAGCTCCCAAGACATGTACTGTGTTTGTTCCTGACACATTTCACCTTCTAATACAGGAAGAAAGCAGGACACAGATTCTCAATAGGACAAAAAACCCTTTTGTTTCCCTTACTGCATTAGTTGTGGAAGCATCAACCAATAACCCGGATGGTACCTGCACCAACACAGCCCTCCCTTCACACTTCCCCTCTGCAAAAAGGGGAGAGGCAGGCAAGCAGGATGCATTTTGTCTCTTGCTTACCTAATAAAAACATAGATCATAAAAAGGCTGGTTTCCAGGTCCTTGCTATAATCCAAGTAGCATTAACACAGGCAAGAAGGCAAACGCAGCACATACCCAGGGGACCTGGAAACACCCAGCCATTCCCAAAATAGGAGCAGGCTGGAGCAGGGCCGGGACCCCCATTCCCGGCACTCAGCTCTCCCATGCAAGCGGCGGGTCAGGAGGTGCATTCCTTTGACTAAAATACTATGAGAAAAAGCGATGGAGCAGCATCCCCAGCGCAACCCCTGCGGAAACTACGGGAGCTGCACTGGCCCCCGTCACCTCCGGGATGGTGGGGGAATGATGGGCCCCTGGGAAAGGGGCTGCTTCTCATGACGTCCCTGCAGAGCGCCTGGCACCGACTGCAGCCCTGTGGGATGCTGCAGTGTGGAGAGGTTCTGCTGAGATGCTGCTGGCTGTGTCAGGGAGATACACAGCAGCACTCGTTAAAAGTAAGAAGTTAAAAGAAACCCACCAAACCCTCCACCCTGAAATCAGCACAAAACCCAAGAGCAATCAGCTCGCTGCCATAGGAACAGGTTGTGTTATGGCAGGCAGACAACTGGGTCCTCTAGGCCAGTGTCCTTCTGGTAACCTTGGGAAAGTCATCGGCTCTTAATTACAAATCTAGGGGAACATTGGATATTAGTGTCTGCACTGCCACGTTACATCTTGGCTCTGGCTAGACTTCCCTTGGCTCCCAAGGTGCTGGAAGATAAAAATGTATTTTCTTTTCATTTCAAGATAGCTGAAAGCCACAGCCTGAGCAATGATGAGAACTGTATGTGATTAGCAATAAATGAATAAAACATTCTTAAACAAACAAACACAAATCCCCTGCCTCAAATCCGAGACTAGGACCCTGGGGAGCCAGAGGGATGCAGCAGTGGTGGAAACCATGGGGCCAGCAAGCCTGAATCGACACCTGGCACCCCACAGATACACTGCAGCAGCAGAAGCCCACCTGCAAAACAGGACTCAGAGCTCCGGGACTGCATTTTGGGGTCTCAGCATAGGATGTTTTGGGTCTCCGCATGGCAGACAACCCTAAAAAGATGGGATAGTGAGTCTTTGCTGAGATACTGCCTGTGCAACTTCTAGAGGGGTCTTCTTCCCCAGCCTGGGCTGCTCTGCCTTGCTGAGGCTTGGTTTTCAAGGTGTTACCTGGATTATCACACTGGCCCACATCAGCTGCTGTACAAGCCCCCACAGCCCAAGAAGCCCATAATATACCTGCTTTCTATTTATTGCAAGCGTGCAGATTGGTTCTGCCTAGCCACAAGGCACAGTGCAGACTTACTGCTTCGAGGCATGGCAGATTTAGGTTACATCCAGTCAGCAAGCCCTTTGTAAAAAGCTAGGCTAATAGCAGTGACTCTTTGGCCCGAGCAGCATGTCCCACAGGCTGCACTCACAGGAGTCCCTTCCTTTATTCACTTCCCATTTCCTGCCCTTTTGCTTCAGCAGCAAACTCCCTGTTCTCATAGTGTGGGTGGGATGTAGGGAGAGGAAAGGAGCACTCCCTCCCCACTGCACTTCTCATCCTCCACCATCTCCACCTCCCACCATACAGTATCAGGACCACAGGTCATTTCACCCAGCCCATTCTAGGAAGGGGGAAGCTTTCAAACCCAGCCCTTCTGCTGAAAAGCGTCTTTTCCACAGAAAGCATGGAAAGCACTAACAGCACCCGCAAGCGATGCTGGATATGCAGTTTCCACAATAAATCAATGCAATAGCACAGGGGGAACTGCCTCTCCATGGCAAATGGCATCCCCAGGCAATTTTGCTCATTAGAAGATCAGCTGCCAGAGCAGGTGGAGGAAGGAGAGGCACAGCAGAATAACCCAAACCTCTCTGCTCTGATTTAGCTATTCCAGGAGGAAAGGGGACAGGAGTCGCAAGTAGGCTGCATGCCCACCGCAGCAACCTACCCTGCTCCAAAGCAGCCCCTGATGCTCCCTCTCACTTACTCGTCTGTGAGTGAGATCAAAGTTACATTGCTGCTGGCTGCAGCTAATGCAAGGAGCAGCTGAAATGGCCAGAGCTGCCACAGGCAGCCTCCCATCACCTTGGGCACTGTGGGGTGAGCACAACCAACTGCCTTATCTTCACTGTGAGCATCACAAACCTTCAAAGCCCTTCCCTGTGCAAGCCTTTTTCCAGGTTTGAATTCACACAGGAGGTTTTCCAAGGAAAAACAAGCAAGTTTAGCCCAGCAGTTTGATGCTATTGATCACCTCACAGCTGAAACCCAGCGATCTGAGTCAGCAACCAAGCCTGCGGATAGGGAAAGCACATGGGGGGAACCCACCACCTCTGGCCAAGATCTTATGTGCATCAGCATCTCCTCCCAGCCCCTGCAGTGTTCCAGGCTTTCTGTTTTTTAAATACACACGCAGCCCCAAATGACTCAGCCCACTGCTTCCCCTCTGGATTTACAGCTGGGATACAGGCAGCAGTGCAGGGGAAGGTGGAGGGAGTGGTTTTGCACCATGTGGAAACAATGCCATTTGTTTTGCTGGGCAGCCTCGTACCCTCTGACAGGAACAGTCCTGCTGGAGAAGCAGAGCCAAGCACAGGAGCTGTGCAGCATCCTCCGTGGGGAGCATTACAAGGCCCCTTGCAAGGTGCATCCTGCACAAAGCTGCAGTAGACGTGCGGGATCCTGCCCGACCAAGTGCTGCAGCAGCTTTCGGCCAGCACAGCTTTGGGTGTCAGAAGCACTGACTCAATGTGCTGTAATTTAAAACACAACTAATCTCTCCAGTTGAGAAAATAATCAGTTATCCTCAGGACTTGGTCCCTTTCCCTCTCCCCCTGAAAAATCAGAGATTACCCAGCCTTTCACCTTTGGCTCCAGAACTGCTTTGCTGGAGGGATGGAAACCATGACAGTGGTCACACTTAAGGAGTAACAGATGTTCCTTTCCACTAGAAGTCCCTCCTGCCCAGCTCAACTCCAGTACATGTAGGAGACCCAATTCTCTAGTGAAGAACATCCCAGAGACATAGCCAACCCCTAGGAGGGCAGCTAAGGAGGATCAGCACTGCAGACACTGTGCTTGGCTGGGCTGGAGGGCAACCTGGCCAGCAGCTCTGCCCACATCAACCACAGCTGTCCAGAGGTGGAATCTCACCCTTCATTCAGAGCAAAGGAACAGAAAACAGCAGCTTGGGAGTGCCTGGGAAGCGACTGAGCTGCCAAGAGAGACTTCGTGCTGAACCAACCAAAAAATAAGAGAGCATTTTCCCTCCAGCCAAACAGAACTGCTGATGAAACCACCTTTCTGCATGACACACTTAGCGGTGCTTCGAGGAAATCAGGGAGGCAGCAAACCCCTTAGCACAGAAAAGCCTCTTTTTCCAGCCCTGACAGCACACTGTCAATGCTAGAGATTTTCATCTGCAGGATAGCTTAAGGGCCACAAGTTCACAGATACCTGGAGTGTGCCAAAAGCAGATCCAGTGCAATGGGGTGGGTGTTCATCCATGCAGCTGTGTCACATGCTATGGGAACATAGGCCCTGCTCCAGGAAGCTAAAGCTCCCTTGTCCAGTACAGATTGTGCCTCTATGGAGAAGCACTGTAGGATGGCTCACATACTCTTTTGTTTAAACGTTCCTGCTCTGTTACTAAGGGTGTACCTAGCACAGGCAGCTGCTAGGGGCTGGAGTAATGCATGCTCCATCCCAGATTTCTCACTGCTCACAGAAATCCCTTCAAAGGGACTGTGCTGACAACAAGAGTTTTCACTACTCCCACAGGTGAGGTGGGCAGGCACCTGTGGACAGTGCCTAATCCAGGTCTCTGCCTGGAGCAGGGTCAGTTGCAGCACATTACTCAGAGCAGCCTGTTCCAGTTTATGATAAAAAGCTTTACCCTTATATTAAAAGGGATTTTTCCTGTATTCCACTTTGTGCCTACTGCCTCTTGTCCTTCCACCAGACACCACTGAGAAAAGCCTATCTTCTCTACACCCCATACACTGGGCATTTATACATATGGATGAGATCTCCTTAAACTGACACTTCTCCAGGTTCCAGACTCCAGAACAGTCAGTTCTCCAGGCCCCAGCTCTCCCAGCCTCTCCTCCTGTGACAGATGCTCCAGTCTCTTTATCATCTCCATGGCCCTTCCCTGAACCACCTCCAGTATGTTCACTTTTCTCGTACCAGGGAGGCCGCCATCAGAGCCAGTATTCCTCATGTTGTCTCACTAGGGACGAATAAAGAGTGAAAACACAACCTCCCTTGACCTGCTGGCAACACAGCCCTAGAGGCTACTGCCTGTTGCCACCAGGGCACATTGCTGGCTTGCGTTTGACCTGGTGTCTACCAGGACCAAGAGTTCTTTTGCAAAGCTGCTTTCCAGCTGGTTGGTCCCAGCATGTACGAGGTGCCTGGGGTTTTTCCTCCCCAGGGGCAGGACTTAGCCCTTCTTTCTTGAACTTCAGGAGATCCCTGTTGGCTCATTCCTTCAGGCTAGTGAGGTCCTTCCCAACAGCAGCACATCAACCACTCCTCCCAGTTTTCTGTTATCTGCAAAAGACACACTCTGACCCCTCAGCTGGGTCACTAACAAAGACATTGACCAGTACGGGCCCCAGTATCGACCCCTGGGGCACACCACTAGTGACTGGCCTCCAGCTGGATTTCGTGTCACCAGTCACAACCCACTGAGCATGGCAGTTCAACCAGTTTTCGCCTCATCTCACCATCCACCCCTCTGGCTTGTACTTCATCAGCTTGCCCAGGAGGATGTCATGGGAGTGTGTTGAAACCCGTAATGAAGTCAGTAAACATGCAGTGCTCTCCCCTCAGCCATCAAGCCAGTTATCAGAGTTTTATACACATCAAGACTGCAAGATGATGGGGTGTAATAAATAAAGCCAACATTTTCCCAAGCTGTCTACGCATCAGAAGCTAAACATAAGTAGTAAGGTATGTTTAGGGTTCTGTATATAGTTATTTAGAGTGAATAACATTGCATATCTGTGGGTTGTTTGTGTTTCTGTTTTCGGATGAAAATACAGAGATAAGAATACTCATATATCACCAGACAGGCAGAATCTGGTTCCCTCACCTGTATTTCTAGATGCCACTTTAAACCAAACAACAGATGCAGTAGATAGATATTGTGTGGGCTCATTTTAACCAGCATTCACCTGTGTTCAGTTTACAGCAGAAACATTGGCACTGCATCAAGTTACAACACACGGTTTTGGCAGCATCTGAATGCCTCCCACTGGTACATCACACTTTCTCTCATGGCCTTTCTTTTCATAGGTTTAGAAAAACAGCTTGTTCAGGAAGTCTGTATAGTGTGTACAAAAAAAAATCATACAAACAGGTTGATGCTGCTTTAAAGTCTTGGGCTCTTGGCCTCTCACAGCCTGAACTTCATCTCTAGAGAACAATTCACTCTAACATAAAGGAACATTGATCTGAGTTTCACCAATAGGCAGCATTGCTACAAGCAGACTGACCTATTGAACCAGAGGGAGAAAGTCAACCTGGAGAACCCCTACTATACTGTCAGCTCCTGCAATCTTTATTCCATTGTAAAAGCCACACAAAGCAGCTCCTGGCCACAAGTAAGAGCAGCTTTGGACAGAGGATGTGTACACAGAACTCTCACAAAAGGGCTAAAATACAGCTCACAGCCTTCAACCACTCCCTGCAGGCAAGGGCCCTCCCCACACACCCAGGAGTTCAGGTAGTGCACAAACCACAACCTTTTTCAGGCCCCAAATCCAGACAGTTCTTATCTACAAGCCCACCCTCAGACCATAATATCTCAACCTGGGCACACACTTAAGCTGGACAAGGCTGTCCCTGTGTCTGAGTATCACCGCTGCATCCTAAGCCAGGGAACATCCAATTTTCCATCCAGAGACAGGCTTTAAGACTGCAGCAAACATATTGCTTTTCACTTTACAGTCAAACAAAACACTTTGTGTAAACTCTTCTCCATGCTGTGGGAAGGGAGCTGAGAAAAGCAAATCAGAGTAGTTTACTCAGGGTAAAAGAAAAAAGAAGAAACACCCCCCTGAAAACACTGACAAATTGCATTTGCTGGAGCAACGTTGTTTTGACAGAAATCTTGTGTCAGCCTCTCCTCGTTTAACAGCCTGCTAGAACTAGAGGCTAATTTCCTTGAAGTCAATGGGAGATTTTCCTCAATGTAATGACAATCGAGACTGAAACAACACAAGTTATGGATACAATCAGTGAAAAAGAAAATCAACTTTAAGAACCAGGGGTTTAGGTTGAATATTATATTTCAAACCTAGATATTAGCAGCTTGAGGGCCTTGGAGGGCTTGGACAGCTCCAGCCAACAGGCAGAGCCGAAGACGCCCCATGGAAACAGGGACAGTAAGTTCCCCAGACTGAGTTTATTTGTTGGCAAAGACAGAGCAATTCCCTTCTGATTTATCTCTGCTTTGAAAGAGACATTCAACAGCTTCCCAGCATTAAGACATTTTCACCCGTAAGTCCAAAAAGGGGCTTAAAGCTGCTTATGCCCAGTTACTGTACATTTCCACAACAGCACAGAGCCTTGGCAGGCTTCTCAACCAGCTGGTGAGCCTCAAATCCACCAGAATGTGAGAAATAAATCATTTTTCTTCCCAAATTTCTGAGCAGCTGTTTCTCAGGAAAGACACTGGCCAACTTTCAATTGATCTACACAGTTGCAGGGCAGGAAGTAGATGCAATCACTTCAACATTGCTCACAAAGCCAAGGGTGTCTTCACCTCTCTAGCACCATTTTGAGCGTGGTTATTCCATAGCACAGAACATGTTTCTTGAGTTAATCTGGACAGGCTTACTAGAAATGCAGAAGAAATGTTTAAGGACTGAAGATAACTCTGTTTGCTCTCTTTGTGTTGCAGACCCCTCCGTATCCTCTCCATTAGTTCACTTTAGGAAACATCAAGGTTATCTCAGGGACCCAGAAACCTGCCAAACCCACAGAGCTAAGACCCCTGTGCTCCTCTTTCCTTTTCCCTCCCTTTGGCTTGTGGTTTCAGCACTCCTTTACACTTGCGATGGTATCCATCACACCCTGCACCGAGCCTCTATCAGCTTTAAGCAGAAGATGCATGCAGCAACACGTCTGGTGTTTGTTTGATGGTTCATTGTGTTTGGGGCTTCTTTCAGTACTGGCTCAGAGCGGGGCTGACAGAGCAGGCACAGCACAAGCAGCAGAAGTGCCTGGCCAGGGGAAGAGCTCCTCTTCCCGGTGGGTGTAAGGTGTTTAGCAACTCAGGTCCTCTGCTGCGAGGTGTGATGACACCCTCAGAGACCTCACATTCATCTCTCCCACTCCCTTCAAGCTCTCACTGTGATGGAAACTGTTGAAGGTCAGACTCTCCCATCCCTTCCTCTCCCATCACTCCCCCCCACACCTCTGGCATCTCTGTTAATGCGAAGCCACCCACACTCTCCATGTGACAGCTCCATCCACTAACATTTAACAGCTGACATTCTTCCCTAATTTGTTGATTCTGAGCCATGTTTTCTTACACAGTAACACTCCAGAGCATCAAACCTATTTCGTGTGCGGAAGAGACCACTGCCTCCCACCAGAAGGTCCCTTCTAGTTCATACATGGCTGAAACTCATCACTGAAATGCACCTTCAGTAAGTCACAGTGCAGTGCCCTGATCACTACCTCAGTGTTCAAGGCACCCCAAGTGTCAACTTCTCACTAAACCATTATATGCCCATTATCCAAAGTTACAAACCAGAAAAGAAACAAACAAAACCCAAAATAACCCCCACCAGAACACCCCAAAAACATACACCAAACACTGGAAAACCCCCAAATCTCCTCCTGTCTCTCACATCAGTAGCAAGGACACTTGTCTGGGTTCTCAGGGCCAAAGTGCCCAGTAAACAGTGACCAAAGGGGGACTGCTCCAAGTTGTGCTGAGCCCAAGCAGCTCTTCCAGGAGGGAGGCTCTGAGTCACAGTGTACTTCTCTGCTGCCAATTCCTCTGCACTAGCCAGAGCACTCACATCTATGCCTAGGACTATGCACTGCTGCCAGTCTTTCTCAAGGACGATCCTTCAGTTACATCAACCAGAGCATGCTCATCCCATACTCTGCTGTTTCCTGCACAGCTGCCAGGCTAACGATGGCTTATTTCCAGGGAGAAGCTCCCTGACTGCTGCTGCTACCAAGCCCTGCACAACAGACAACCCAGCACAGGACCCTGCTGAGTGCCTCAGCTGCATGCCCTCCTCCAGGACACCTAGTGCTGCTGCTCTACATCCCTTCCCCACCACATGCTCTGTCTCATGGGATCACAGTTATGCCATAAGAAGGCTAGGAAGGTCTTTGGGCACTTTTCCAACTCTATTAGTGTGCAACACTACTGGAATCTCCATGCTCTGGGCACAGAGGACACTCCTTGCTCCTGGTGTGAGGTACGCAACTGGAGACTTGGGAAGGAAACCTTTACCTGGGTTGGGGCTTTCCAAGGCTGCTGGGCCACTGTAGCCCTGGCTGGAGGGACGGGCAGGTAACCTGCAGTGCAAAAGGCTCAGACAGAAGGAAAGAAAGGGATAAGCTTCACCCAAAACAACCAGCATGAAGTATATGTTCATCACAGTCTCTTACTGTTTGCCATCTTCTACAGATTCAAACCCCAGATCAGTTCCAGGTTAGTGGAAACCCTGTCTGCTTCTGCTGGGTTTAGATTAGGCCCTCCCAGGTAAAAAAATGACCCAACAAGTTAATGTAAATGCAGCGTGCATAGAGCTTCCACTCCCATTAGCAGGTCTCTCCGAGAGGACACAATTTTCCATCCATGCATTAAGCCAGTCCAATACTGACATCAGCTCATTTCCATTGATCCTGGTTACATAATAGTGACTTAATTCTCCATAGAACTGAATTTTCCATATGTTTGGATCTTTTGCAGTTGCTACATGACTTCCTTGTTCCCTGCTGGATTTATCATCTTTTTGTCCTGTACTTACAAGTTACTGTTTTTGCTGCAAGCACAGATTTCTACACACTTGCTTTGGTTTTCTGATAAAACATTTATCACATTGATTTCCTTCCATCTAAAAGAGACTTCATAACTCTGCAGCACTGGACACACCTATAGCTTTGACAATCACCACCAATTCTGGACTGAAGTGCATTTTGTAACGACAAATTAGAAGTAGTTAATAACTGTGATGACACCCAAGTTTTCAGGTATATTTACTACTTATTCATAAATACCAATTTTATGAGCTCAATTGTCCAATAATCCCAATTAATTGTAAATGTTATAGCTGCAGATGAATATTCTCACTCTGTGTGTCCACCCAGTAGACAGGACTGTTCCTGTCAAGAGGTAAAACTATCACAAGCTCCCAGTGGCTTCACTCGATAACACTCATAACACCTCTGGTTAGGTCCTTTTGGCTGTATCCTGAAGGACCTGAGCCCACATTTCCAATCTCTTTGCTAACACACACATTACCAATGCTACTCACAAGATGATGTTTTCCTTTTAACACTCACGTGATGCCACTGGGTAAAGCCATTAATTTTTATAACACTGCTTGATAGCAAAGGCAGTGCTATGCACATAAGACAGAAGTAAGGTGAAGCATGGGAACATGAAAAGCACCATCAGAAAGTAGGAGTACATCTGTAGTGCCATGCTACATACTGCTGGAGGTTTGTTTGGGATTAGCCAGAACTGCAATGCATTTTCAGTCCAAAAGCCTCTCACTTGCTTACGTGTTATGGTCAGTTTTGTTCTGTCTTAATCTCCCTTGGCACAATCAAACGTGACCCCCTTCACATCCCTGCAATATCCCTTCTTTTCCTTTCCAGTTTCACTGAGCTTTTTTTCCACCTTTATGACAACTCTGATCCAAGAAACCTTACAAACCTCTACCAGACTCAGTGGAGCTACTCACATACTTCAGAGACAAAAGAAGTTCTTCAGCGCTTCTGTAGATGAAGGTTTACAAGATCAATTATAACTAGCTGATTCCATCTGAGAATACTAAATTCACCAAACACTTTTCTTCCCATCCTCCTTCCCTATCCTATATTCCCACCTACCTCCCAAATTTCAGGAGTTCGTGTGTGGGCAATGAGCACAATTCCTGGCAGAGCAAGGCTCAGATTTCTTGCCAAATCAG
>NW_009931604.1:5806-14873 GCF_000696875.1 Nestor notabilis | reverse complement strand
AATACAAAAGCTGCCCTGATAAGTAACTTGAGAAAGTTGCAGGAAAGGCTACAGCATCTACAACCGCATGAGCAGTATCCAGCCCCCAGCATGAAGGAGTTGAGATGAAGCAGGAGAGCACAAGTGGCAGCTGAGCACGGCTTGAACAGCCTCGAGAAGGTCTGGGGGGCTAAAAGCAGCCCTCCAACACCTACCAGAACACTATGAGAAGACCTGGCTCCCCAGAGAGGCACATGGTGGCAGAACAAGAAGCGGACACAAACTGAAACAGGGAGGTGCCAAGTGAACGCATGGGGGGAAAAAATATCTCCATGAAAATTTGTTGTTGCAAGGTCTGCCCTCTGAGGTTTACAAGACTTGACAGGACAGGTCCCCAAACAACCTGGTCCGAGTTCAGTGTTGGTCCTGCTCTGAGCAGGAGGCCGGGGTGGAGACTTCTCAAGTCCCTTTGGAGCTAAATAGTAAAGCCTCATCAAAATACATTCAAAACTATTCAATTGAAGAGATTGGGATTTAGGGGAAAGATACAAACTAAAAGAAGGATTCTTGGTCTGAAGAAGTCTTCTCTGTGGCAGGAGAGCCACTGCCAGAGAAAGACTCTTCGTAAAAACTTAATGCAACCATCTGCTCCTCAAGCCTTCGCACAGAGACCCTCCCTCTGTCCCTGCAGCACTTTGAAACGGTGATAGCTTCTGGAAACGCATCAGCAAAACAAGCCACAATGATGGAATGTACAAAGGGAAGTTGGAAGAGGAAGAGAAGGATTTGTTGACATCTGGGAGCTCCCAGCCCTCTCTGCTGTAGGATGGGCAGCAGCTGCCTTCTCCCTCCCACATCCCTCATGGTGAAAGCACCTGTGACCGTGTTCCCTTCTCCTGGAGGAAGGGATGTCATCCATCAGCCCTGCTCTGTACCTGCAGGTCAGTTCCCTCACCTGCACACCCTCCAGAGGCAGGCAGGGCTGCACTCACACATGCACAAGCCTGACCAGTCTCACACTGGTCAGACATTACAAGGGGACAGCAGCTACCTGCTGAGCACAGGTTGGCTGTGACAACTGCGAGCACCAGGATGGTTTTGATTTGGTGACAGCATGTAATGTGGATAGCTGCATCCTCAGTGCATCCCCTGGTACAGACACACTCAGTTCAGTTCCCACATCACAGCACTGCCTGTTCTTTGGCATCAGTGAAAATGCTTGGGGTTTTTTTGTCTTGCCAAGAAAGGAAATTATCTTACTCTTCCATTATACATATATATATATATATCTCCATGTATCTCCAACACTAATAATGTGATGCCTTTATACATAAAATCATAGAACAGTTTGTGTTGGAAGGGACCTTAAAGCTCTTCCAGTTCCAACCCCCTTCCACAGGCCAGGACACCTTTCACTATGTCAGGTTGCTCCAAGCCCCTGTGTCCAACCTGGGCTTGAACACTGCCAGGGATGGGGCAGCCACAGCTTCTCTGGGCACCCTGTGCCAGCGCCTCAGCACCCTCACAGGGAAGAACCTCTTACCAAAACTTAAAGCCAATCATTTTGATTCAACTGTTCTCAAATGCAATGTTCCAGAAAGCATGCATCTTGTGGTGTTCTCCTTATTTAAAGGTGAAATACTCCCAAGCAAGGCGACTTGCCTCAGTTCTTTTGGGGATTATTCCATGGTCTAGGAGGTCTCACTACTCTTATGGATATGATGATGGAGTTCTAAATGGAAATTTAAAAGATCTTTTCTCTCTCTAATTTCATCACCTCTATAACTGCATGGCTTGGGCTACCTAATCAGTCTACTATTTCGTAACAAATTTTGTGACCAGACTACAGGAGGGAAGTTCCTGCTGCCCGGCAGCTCTGAAGGACCTGCACATCCTTGACATCCCAACTTACCCACTTAACAGTTCTTTGCTACCAAATGGACTGGTCACCCCAGCACACTGCTCCTACTCCCATTGCTGCCCAGTTTGCCAGCGAGCCAAGCCAGAAAAGTAACCTAGTGAAAAGCTAGTAGCTGTTTGCTGGTGAGGAGAACACGTGCCAGAGATGGTGCAGGCAAGGAGGCGCGACCTCTATGTAAGGCTGAGGGCTGGGACATCCTTCTCAGTAGGAATAAACTGGTAAGATAGCAGGATACTTCACAAAGTGGCTGTGCCCAAGAAGTCTTCATCACCTACTGCACGTGTAGAAATGTTCTGAGGCCCTCGCAAGGTAGATAAACCCATTTGTTCTTAGCCTATAGAGGCCAGCAGCGCAGAACAAAATGTAGGTCATTGGCTGGATGTACAATAAAGCTGCAGAAATAACAAACACCATTGGCACTTTCCTTCCAAACTGGGAATTGCCAACAGCTTGCTGGTCCGTGCCAGATGCGTTTCAGCACATCCCCAGGATGCTGGCCATGCAGCACGACAACCCAACCGCATGGCTCAGTGCGCACGCGTGCTGCGGCAGCACCGGGACCCAGGCTGGCTCCAGCTGTGTTTATTTGGCCAGCTGCAGTGCCACAAAACACAGCTGCATTGATCTGCGGCTGGACACCTGGCTGCAGATGAAAGCAGCTCAGTAGCAAGGAGCTGGCCATCCCTGCTCCATGCATCAGGAGCTGACCCTGTGACCGAGAAGGGTCTGACCGCATCTGCCTTCTCATCCACAGTGCTGTGAGCGGTGACAAAGGGGACACATCGAGTCACCACACAGGGTTATGGAGCCTTACTTGTGTCCAGGATATCCCAGTTTTCATCCTGGTCCCACCTCTGGCTTGAGCTGTGCTGCAGGAAGTCTTTCCCCTTCCCTGTTTGTCCACGTTGCTCATTATTCCTCAATGGGAATGATGTTCCCCCCCACCCCCAGTCCTTTCTGGCTTCAGGAAGACTCTTGGCAACCAAGATCAGAAGTTGTTTCTTCTCTTCAGAAAAGCTTCCACACTTCATTTCAGATGTTATGGTTTTCATTTTCACATAATATACGCTATGACTGACGTGTCAAAGCCATCATAGCCTAAATCTTTGGGGTTTATTTCTAAACTCACTATAAAGAATTGTTCCCTGCTACTGACTGAGTCATCTCCTCTAGATCAAAGCTTCTCCTGCTCAAATTGAAACAAAACAGTTTGGCATTTGGCTCTTTCATCTAGAAGCCAGCTCTGTCTGTACTAAGCAGCAGCTCTCTTTACATATTCAGAATGGAATACTCCACTTCCTTCTGTCTGTACTATGGCAGGGCATGCCTGCACATTTGGGAATAACAGACAAAAAGCAAATGCATGAATGAGGGAAGGCAATCCTACAGTCAAGAGTTGAAAGAAAATCTGAAACTCCAACCCAGAATGTGGGATCAGCAGACACTCTTGGGAGCACCATTTCACCAGCAGCTAAGGAGGCTTCAGCCCAAAGCACCAGAGAAGTTGAAAGTTGGGGCTGTTCAGCCTGGAGAAGAGAAGCTGTGTGGAGACCTCAGAGCAGCCTTCCAGTGTCTGAAGGGGGCCTACAAGGATGCTGGGGAGGGACTCTTCATGGGGGACTGTAGTGATAAGACAAGGGGTAATGGGTTCAAACTTAAACAGGGGAAGTTCAGGTTAGATATAAGGAAGAAGTTCTTCACAGTGAGGTTGATAAGACACTGGAACAGGTTACCCAAGGAAGTTGTGAATGCTCCAACCCTGGCCAGGTTGGACAGAGCTTTGGGCAACATAGTCTATGTGGAGCGTCCCTGCACATGGCAGGGGGGTTGGAACTAGATGATCTTAAGGTCCTTTTCAGCCCAAACTATTCTATGACTCTATGTCATGGACTGACAGGATCTGTGCTGCAGTCCTGGCTCCACTATCAGTTCTGCAGCCCTCAACACCAGGGGCCCTCAGCCCTCACTGAGATGACCACAGATGATTTGGCTGCATTTTCATGTCTCCAGTGCAGTAGAGCCTCCTCGTCCTACACAGTCCAAATAATTATGTCTGGAGCAAGGGTCAGTGCCTCTGTGCTATTAGCACCCGGAACCATTAGCATTGCTGTTTGGCTAAGAAGTTGCCAGCTCTACATTCCTCCTCTATCACAAGTCAGCTTTTGTTATGTTAAATGTAGATTTCCTGGCCTGCAAAAAAGCATCTTTAATTAACTGCACCAGAAATATGGTTAAGTAATGTAGCAATAAAATATATCAATAGAAATCATTATGTATTAATAAAAAAAAGGTAAATCTTGCAGTAAATCTAATGTAAATCTTAGATCCAGTGTGATACTTGTGGTCAGCCCATTGACTACGCTGGAATGGCACCAGGAATGAAACTGGCCCTTCCCACCTCCCCCAAGCGTGGGCCAACAGACATTCATGTTTATCAGGAAAAACAAGAACATATGCTGAAAACAGAGCATTTCCAACAAAAACCTCAATCCAGCATGGGAACAGCAGCAAAGATTCTGTAGCTAACCAGGAGTGTCAGTGTAAGGTTGTCTGACTAGAGTTAAACATTGTAAGAATACCTTAAAGAAAGCATTGGTGTGTCTTCCAGACCTACACGTTTCTTAACGGAGACATGTACAGCAGTTGACTCATGTATGAACGTGGGATCTGCAAGTGATACACAACGGTCCATGGTTCTTATCCTGGTTTTAGAGTAAGATGAGTTTCAGAGGCACTGAACAGCCTATGTTAACTGCAAAGACACTCCATTCTATTCCATGCATGGCACCAACAGGACACCCTACATATGGTCTTCCACCCCTCTCAGACAAGCACATTCTCTGTGCTCAACACCTGGCTGTGCTCCTGTTGGTCCCTGTGGCTTGGACATTCCTGTGGGATTTGTAACTGACCACTACGAGAATAAAAGACTCACCATAGCTCAAATGATACGAGCAGCAAATAAAAAACAACCCAGCACATAACCTTAGGGGGATGTAGTTATTTGAGCCAAAGAATTGAAGGAAGGCTGACGCAGCCAGCCCAAAGAAACATGGATGTGAAATCCCATGGTGTTTGATGCAGAACTTCAGCCAGAGTCAGACTGTGCAAGGCTCACAGGCAGCGCAAATGCTCAACAGCCAGGCGTATCCATACTCCCTACAGCACCCCAGGATCTTCAATTTGAGCATTGCCTGAAGCTCGCTGCAGTCAGTTCTAAGCAGTATAATAAACCTGTCATTGCTCTCTTGGTTTAATAACTTCAGTGAACTATCAGAATTAAAAATAAATCATTCCGGTTTGGGGAATGCTGAGCCTCCTGGGTCTAGAAAGCATTTGTTTCTCTTCTCAGCCAGACGTGGGAATTCAGCCTTTAGGGTAACATACGGGAACTCCGATTGCCATTTCACTTCCCCCCCACCCTGCCAACTCCCACTTCAATCTCCAGAAATAGACCTTCTACACTCAGAGAGCTGAACAACCTGATCTGAAAACTAGGTTCACTTGAAGTTAACTAGCGCAGAGTGCTAACAGACATTGCTTAGAGCAACCACATCCTCATCCAGGTCAGTTCTGCTTCATGCAGTGCCAGCTGATGCTGGCTCAGCATAATCCAGTGTAACCCATTTAAATAGATGTGATTGGTATTTTGCCATATATAGGTGATTAAATCAAGAGCCCGCTGAGCTCAAAGTGTGACTGGCTACCACGATCAAAGTGTGCAGATAACAGACCACATCAACAGTGTCTCAGTAGCTGTGGATCAGGATCAGAGACAGAACAACAATCCAACATCCCAGAAATCAAGTATACGGGTTAGTACAACTCAAGACTGATTTACAAAACTGGTGAATTTTCCTAGACCCAGGCCTTGGAGATCACATGGACTCAGATATAAGCCAAAGCCACAGTTATGAGCGTTGATGTATTTCTGACACGCTTTAATCAGTTACAGTGAACAGGGTCTGCACAATATTACATTAGAGCAAGCCAATAATTCCTTTCAGCACCCAAAAGACAACCTGAATTCCAAGAATTATCATCTCACTAGGGGAGTAATTCCAAAGCTCTAGCTAGAGCAAGTTAAACTGACGTGGCATCTAGGCAACTAGATCATATCAGCCTAGCAGTGCTCGTTACAGAAAGCTGTGCATGCATCCGTGTGTATATATCCTGTGATATGACTGGAAGAGAAAAGATGGGATAAAGTTGAAGCAGTAATGAGAACCTGTGTTTATATAAAATGATGCCATGCTTAATTCAAGAGTAAATCATTTACAAGTGTTGCTTTGCTAAACGGTATGATAGCTGACTTCTGTTTTCTATCAGCAAGAAGAAACACGACCTTTTTGTTTTGTATTAAGGTGAGTGCATCGCAGCTGTAAACCACAGAGAACATCTGCATTGCTCTTTATCCCATACAGCCCAGGCCCTGCAATAAGACAGGTCCTTGTTAACAGAAAAGGGATTAAATTATTAACTCCTCAGTGTTAGGATTAGTTAAGTAATAGAAAGAATCTGGTAATGCTTGATTAGGCCCATCATGACAACTTAGCCCTCACATTTTCCTATAGCTTTCTCACACACAAGCCAAAGGGGGCCTCAGCAGATGAATTGGTGGGGTGAGGAGGCAGAGCACACAAGAAGGTGTTCTGTAGTGTGACTTGCTGCAGAGGCTTCTAAAGATACCGTGACCATGCGCAGGCTGAGCATCACCAACAACCACATTCGGCTCTGACACTGCTGCACAGGGAGGCAAGAGAAGTAAGTGGGGAGCACAAATACCAGGGTGGGGGGAAAAGCAAAACCACCCAAACCAGTCACATACGCATTTCACTGCTGACTCCACGCCGCCGTGGGGTACTTATGACCGTCACTCAATGAGAGAGGTGAAGCTGCTGAGCTCTGAAATCACCTGCAGCCCGAAGCAACAAGTGTAACATGCCCCAGATGAGGCAAAACACCCACATGGGCTGGAAAAACTCAGGAGAAAAAGCACGTAGCCACATGCAGCAGCAGACAGAGTGAGAGCCACCCTGCTCAGTGAGCAGCCACATCTTCTGTGGCCTCAGCCCTGGGGGGACATCTCCTGGACCACAGGCAGCAGCAGCCAGGCTTGCCTGCCCTTGCATCACACCTTCTATTGAGCCTAGTTCATGCAGTTTCACACACTGCTCATCTTCCAGCAAAAAGAGCTGCCTTCACCCATGTGCACACATAACCAAATTCCCAACAGGGACCAGAAACCTGGCTGTGGTTAGAGGAGACGGATGCACCCCTCGACCCAGCTAACTACAGCAAGGTAAAGATACATCAGCAGCTTTGTAGCTTGAGCCCCATTAGTCCAAGCAGTTCTCTTCTCAAGCAGGGCTTTATGATACTTCAGCAGCTGCCAAGATCAGGAAATCCTATAGCAGCTGTGGAACTGTACATTACAATCCCAGCTCTCTGCCTGATCCTGTGTACCCCAGGGCGATGTGGAGAAGCCTGAAAAGTACAGCAATAAAAACAGACAAAGTTCCCACCGTTCAAGACTACATGGCACATTTTTAGAGATTGCAATAAAACATAAGAGATCCTTGAAGATGCAGGGTTTAAACAAAGGAGACAGGACATGCTCCCCAGCCAAGCAGTGGGGATAAAGCTGCTGATGGGATGGATGGGGCAGATGGCCTCCAGCTGTCACAAGCTGCAGTTTGGGCTTGCCACATCTCCACTTTTAAAGGCAGCCCCAATCTCTACATATATCATATTTTGCTACCACAAGTGGTGGCCACTTAACCACCAAATACTGAAGTGGTACCAGCAGGTACCAAAGAGTGTCTCTGCATTACTACTGACTTAAGTCCCAGTGGGACCACCAGAAGTGGGAGCTGTTTGGCACTGGGACTGGACACACACACTGGTTTATTCCACAGAGATGACAAACCCACAGTGCTACTGGAAGGCTGCGGGGCTGCAGCTGGCTGGGTTGCATTCCTCAGCAGAAGAAAGCTCCATGTTTCACATACACCTGTGGAAAGACTTTCAGCTAAAGCCACCAGTGGCATCGCAAAACCTTGTGCAACTCAAGTTCTCTGCGAGCCAGCTCTTTCTTCCCAACCTTGATAGTTGTCATACTTGGTAGTGATAAACAGCAATGATGAGATCTGCAGAGCGAGTCCGGATCAGAGATTTCTTTGCAGATACCTTGTCTCTGCTCACAGGAGCCTGCACACACGCTTCCCCTCGCTACCTGCCCCAGAATACATGCAGGCTCCAGGAAGGACATCACTGCTCCCAACGTAACTCGGTCCAAGAGGGAAGGGCTCAAGCCACAACCTGAGCCTGAACTGCAAGAATCTGCTGGCTCAGACCCACCTCTTTCAAAACACTGCTGCCAAAGTGTTATGCAAACTTCTTCAACAAGTAACCCCACTGCTCAGCTGCCCACCTCTACACCCCAAATTCAGTTCCCACTCTGGAAAGCCCAGATTCATTGATTATTAGCACAACTGAGAATCTAAAGATACTGTCCAAAGCATTCAGTCTCCTGAGTCACCAAAAGCAAGTGAAAAAACACGTGCATCACCCTGTTCCTGGGGGAGCTGCTGCTCCTGGTTATCTCAGGAGGAGACTCCTACACTCAGAAATAAGAAGCCCATGGGATGAACTGCCAGCTAAGGCTCGTGGATCCCTATTTCCCAAGCTTTCTGTAAGCCTTGCACTGTACTTGTATCCTAAGCAGCTCTTTATGCAAGACAAAGCACAGTCCACCCAAGGGGGGAAAATACTGGCCTTTATTAAATTGCAAGTGGCCAAGTCCATATGCTATATGGGAGTTTCAGTCTGATCCCATAATTCTGAGATGTTTACTTCCAGACAGAGCTGTTTATAACCAAAGACAACGTTGCCATACACCAAACCATCCTCAAACATGGGTTCTATGGAATTGTGCATACAAAGAAAGCAACAGGTCAGTGGGCAAAAAAAAAAGAGAAAGGTATTTTAGTGAGTCCTGACCCTCATCTTCTGAGCTTTAGACCAAACCAATGCACTTCCCAGGCCTCCCCTCTGCAGAGCCCTGTTACACAGCAGGTCTCACACTGCCACAACCCACCTCCACCACTGCACCCAGACCACAGCAGGATGGGCAATGGGAAGCCAAACCCTCCCTGCCAGCAGGAA